>NC_057731.1:5983999-6030699 GCF_004010195.1 Chiloscyllium plagiosum | reverse complement strand
AGGTCCTGGGCCTCCTTCACCGCCGCTCCCTCACCACCCGACGCCTGGAGGAAGAACGGCTCATCTTCCACCTCGGAACACTTCAACCCCAGGGCATCAATGTGGACTTCAACAGTTTCCTCATTTCCCCTTCCCCCACCTCACCCTAGTTCCAAACTTCTAGCTCAGCACTGTCCCCATGACTTGTCCTACCTGCGTATCTTCTTTTCCACCTATCCACTCCACCCTCCTCTCTGACCTATCACCTTCATCCCCTTCCCCACTCACCTATTGTACACTATGCTACTTTCTCCCCCCCACCCTCCTCTCACTTATCTCTCCACCCTTCAAGCTCTCTGCCTGTATTCCTGATGAAGGGCTTTTGCCCGAAACGCCGATTTTACTGCTTATCAGATGCTGCCTGAACTGCTGTGCTCTTCCAGCACCACTAATCCACAAGTCATTTCTGGCCCAACACTTTTAGAAGGGCTCAAAGCTCGTCATCAACAATGTCTGGTTATTGGGCTACGCTGGGTGGCACACTGGCTCAGTGGTTAGCACTGCTGCTTCGCAGTGCCAGTGACCCAGGTTCTATTCCAGCCTTGGGTGACTGACTGTGTGGAGAGTTTGCACGTTCTTCCTGCGTGGGTTTACTCCAGGTGCTTCGGTGTCCTCCCACACAGTTCAAAGATGTGTACGTTAGGTAGATTGACCATGGAAAAGGTAGGTTACAGGGATAGAGTTGGGGAGTGGGATGCTGTTCAGAGGCTGGTTGTGGACTAAATGGGCCAAATGGACTCACACTGTAGGGATTCTATGATGAGTTTGTTTGCCCTTTTCACTTGTTTCTCTCATACTCCTTTGTTGTTTTGTTTTCCTGACTGCACTTACAAGAAATTCATTCTGTGAACCATTTTGCTTTAATGAAATGTTTCATAAACGGCAGGTTTGCTTTTTGCCTTTATTAATTTTGTTTCCAATTTTATCATACTTCCATCTTACCAGCGCATGTTTGAGTGCAGCAAGTTTCATCTTTCATTTTTAATCTTTGTTTCTGTATTCAGAATCAATGTTTAGCACCCCATTCTCTTGGCCATTGGCAGAAGCAAAGGCCTGGCTCTGACAAGATACAACTCGTCCAGCTTAAGTAGGTCCCAACTCTCGCAGCCAGTGAGTACATGGAGGGTACAACAAGGCCCAATGACCACGTTGGGGCCAAGGGTGGACTCGACCCTGCTGGGCTGGGGTCTGGCGTGGGTTGCAGGGGCATCACTCCTATCCTTGCAGGACTGCATCCACTGCCAGACCCACGTGATTAAAATTCTCTCAATCATCCCTGCCTTGAAATCCCTTAATGACTGTCACAATCTGCCGCTGCAATCTACAAACCCATAAACCTTCAGTCATCCAAGAACACTATTCTATTCTTGTTTGTTCCATTCCCACTCCTTTTGTCCCACTGCCAGCTGTCACACTGTACACATTGGCACGGAGCATTAAAATTCCCCTTGATAAGCCTCTCCACTCATTTAAACGTTCCTCAAGATCTACCTCTCTGACCAAAAACTCTTTTCTCTCTTGGCTCAATTGTGCAGTTTGTGGTCTTCTACAACACACGCTATAAAAAGTCAGGTTCTGGAGAGACAGGTTTATTGATGGCAAGGTTGCAGTATCGCAGAGTTACATAACATGGGTTCTAATCTTATTGATGCTACTGGACGTTCCATATAGTTAGCTGCTTGACTGCACTGATTCCATTGTATAGAACCAGACACTGTAGGTGAGGTGAGTACCTTTGCACTGGACAGCATTGTCATGTCATGTAACTGGTTTAGAAAGACATAAGCTCATCTTGTCTGGAATCTACCCCAGACAGTAATACCTAACATCTCTGGCTTGTTGTCCATTTTTGGTCTCGATATAATTCAGAGCAAGTGTGTTGTTTAAAAAGGTACGACAAAACACAAATCATTGCTTTCCAGCAAAGGTGTTTCTTTTCTGGAATACCTTTTTTTAGATTAGATTAGAGTAGATTACTTACAGTGTGGAAACAGGCCCTTCGGCCCAACAAGTCCACACCGACCCACCGAAGTGCAACCCACCCATACCCCTACATGTACCCCTATTTACCTAACATTATGGGCAATTTAGCATGGCCAATTCACCTGACTTGCACATTTTTGGATTGTGGGAGGAAACCGGAGCACCCGGAGGAAACCCACGCAGACACGGGGAGAACGTGCAAACTCCACACAGTCAGTCGCCTGAGTGGGGAAATGAACCTTAGATGACAATATTTGAAGGAGCAGGCCCTATATCACTTCAGCAAATGATTTGCAACTCTTAGCTAAACAGCCTTCTCCCCACAATAACCATGAATAAATAAATATTCAAAATGAACAATTTTTCCAAGAAAAGCAGCTATCCGATTTTGTTCCTGGGTGGTTGTCTGTTGCTCATTTTCTGGAGATGATGTTTCATATGAAGATTTTTCTCCCCCCATTCTTTCATGGGATAAGAGAGTCAATTGCTAAGACAGGACGTATTATCCGCTGCTAATTGCTCTAAGTCAGAGTTATACATTAAGGAGACAGACCCTTCAGTCCAACTGGTCCATGCTGACCGAGTTTCCTAATTTACCTGCATTTAGCTCATATCATGCTTAACCTTTCCTATTCATGTACTTGTCCAAATATCTTTTAAATGTTGTAATTGTACTTGCCTCTATCATTTCCTCTGGCAGCTCATTCGACATACGAACCACCCTCTGTATGAAAAGGTTGGCCCTCCGATCCCTTTTAAATCCTTCTCCTCTCGCCTTAAAATTATGCCTCCTAGTTTTGAACTCTCCTACCCTCGGGGAAGAGACATTGGCTATTCACCTTATCTACACCCCTCATGATTTTATAACCCTCTATAATGTCACCCCTCAACCTCCTACACTCAAGGGAATAAAGTTCTCAGCTTATTCAGCTTCTCCTTACAACTCAAACCCTCTATTCCTGACAACATCCTGATGAATCTTTTCTGAACTCTCTCCAATTTAATTATATCCTTTCTATAACAAGGGTGACCAGAAGTGGACACAGTATTCCAAAAGTGACCTCAATGCCCTGTACAACTGCAACATAATATTCCAATTCCTGTACTCAAAGGTCTAAGCAATGAAGGCAAGAGTGCTAAATGCCTGTTTACCTGTGACACAACTTTCAAACTCCTCTGTATCTAAACCCTTAAGTATCTCTGTTTGACAACGTTCCCCAGGCCCCATCATTAGCTGTGCAAGTCATGCCTTGTTCATTTTACCAAAATGCAATATCTCGTATTTATCCAAATTAAATTCTACCTGGCCCAATTGATCAAGGAAGTGCTCACTGGGTGGTTTGGCAAACAGGAAAGTGTCCAGTGGGATTTTGCTGGTGCTGGGTGCTATATTCTATCAAAGGCAAGGCAATGATTGAGTGTAAGGGTAGAAAGCATGATTAAGAAGGTTGCACACAATATGGTAATTGTCTGCATGGCTGATAATAGAAGGAGAAAGCTGCAGACTGCAGGAAGGTATAATCTGGGTGGGCAGAAAAATGGCAACTGGAGTTCAACACAGTAAACAACTTTGGTAGGGATGGTAGGATTCCTGAGAACTGTGAAGGATCACAGGAATGGTGTACTTCCCTCTCAGAATGTAGATTCCAGGACTGCACACAATCCCTAGCCGCAACCCAGCCAAAATTTTATACAATTGCCGCATAACCTCCTTGCTCTTAAACTCCACACCTCAGCTAATAACAGCAAGTATACATATGCCTTCTTAACCACATGCACACCAAGATCCTGATACTTCCCAGGGTCCTACCATTCATATTTTCCCTTGCCATCAATCAGAATTGAATTCCATTTTTTAAAATTCATTCACAGGATGAGGGCATTGCTAACTAAGACAGCATTTATTGCCCATCCCTGGTTGGCTAGAGAGCAGCTAAGAGTCAACCACATTGCTGTGGTTCTGGAGACACACGTAGGCCAGACCAGGTAAGGATTGCTGTTTCCTTCCCTGAAGGATACTCATGAACCAGGTTCGATTCCAGCCTCGGGCGACTGTCTGTGTGGAGTTTGCACATTTTCCCAGTGTCTGCGCGGGTTTCCTCCGGGTGCTCTGGTTTCCTCCCACAGTCCAAAAATGTGCAGGTCAGGTGAATTGGCCATGCTAAATTGCCCATAGGAATAGGTGCATTAGTCAGAGGGAAAAGGGGTTTGGGTGGGTTACTCTCTGGAGGGTCAGTGTAGAGTTGTTGGGCCAAAGAGTCTGTTTCCACACAGTAGAGAATCTAATCTAATCTAATAAAAATCTAATTAGGCTCTTAATTCCAGATTTTGGATTGCACCATCGTAGGATTTGAACCTGGGTCCCCAGAACATTAACTTGCGTCTCTCGATTAACTGTCCAGTGGTAATACCACTGGCCCATCGCCTTATGTGTTAAAATTTGTCACTCATCAGCCTGTCTGACCAGCTCATCTATATTCTCCTGTAATCTATGACTATCCTCTCCACTATTTACCACCCATCAATTTTTGTTTCATCCACAGTGTTCTCTCTCTCTGCCCAGGCAGCCCCTTAGATTTCCATGGAAAAGGTGACTCTTCAGCATCTGGAGTCCTCAGAGTCAAAAAGTGTGGCCTGGAAAAAGCACAGCCGAGGCAGCATCCAAGGAGCAGGACAGTTGCTGTTTTGGGAATCAGGAATGTGGAGGCGGGGGAGAAGGAGCTAAGAAATAAATACAGGGCTGGGGGTGGGAAGATTGATAGGAAGGCAATAGGTGGATGCAGGTGGGAGGTGACTGATAGGTCAGTGGGGAGGCTGGAGCGGCTAGGTGGGAAGGAAGATGGGCAGGTAGGACAGGTCAAGAGGGCAGTGATGAATTGGAGGGTTGGATCTGGGATGAAGTGGGGGAGAATGGGGAGATTTAGAAACTGGTCAAGTCAATGTTGATGCTGTGTGGTTGTAGGTCCCGAGGTGGAAGATGAGACATTCTCCCTCCAGTTGGCGGTTGGCTTTGATTTGGAGGTGGAGGCAGCCCAGGATTTGCATGTCCTTGGGGGAGTTGAAGTGGTTGGCCACAGGTGGTGGGGTTGGTTGGTGAGTTGAGTCCTAGAGATGTTTTTTGAAACGTTCCGCGAGTTGGCAATCTTTCTCCCCCATGTGGAAGAGACCACAATTGAGAGCGATGGATGCAGTGCAGTAAGTGAGGTGGGACAATGCGCGGGAAGATCTCTGCCGGATTTGAAATGATCCTTTAGGCCTTGGATGGAGGTGAGGGGGGAGGTTTTTCTCCTCGTGCAGGGGAAGGTGCCGGGTGTTGAGGGTGGGTTTGTGGGCAGTGTGGACCTAACGAGGGAGGTGCGTAGGGAGTGGTCACTGCAGAACACAGATAGGGGCAGGAAGAAAAAATATATTTGGTGTTGGGGTCTGAATGCAGGTGGATAAATTGATGGACAATAATGCACTATATCTGGAGATTCATGGGGTGGAATGTGAGGACTGGGAGTTCTATCCTTGCTGTTGGGGTGGGGATTCGGAAAGTCAGGGAGATGCATAAATTTACATCCATAGCTACATTTATCTATATAAATCTCTTGAAAACAACACACATTTAGAAGTACGATTTAAATGTGCCCATAGTAGATTAGATTCCCTACAGTATGGAAACAGGCCCTTCGGGCCAACCAATCCACACTGACTCTGAAGAATAACCCACTCAGACCCATTCTCCTACCCTATATTTTACTCCAGACTACTGCACCTAACACTATGGAAAATTTAGCATAGCCAATTCACCAGACCTACACATCTTTGGACAGAGAGGGGAAACCAGAGCACCCGGAGGAAACCCACACAGACACGGGAAAAACGTGCAAACTTCATACAGACAATTGCCTGAGGTGGGAATCGAACACGGGTCCATTTTTCAAAGAGAGACAACTGGTGGTATTTTAACTTGAGGGTCACCATGCCTCAGGGGAGGGGGAGGCTGAGGAAGAGACCTTCATAGTAACCTCAGTTGATGTGGGAAATGAACCCACACTGTTGGTGTCAATCTGCATAGCAAATCAGCTGTCCAACTAACTGAGCTAGTACTTTGGGTTCTGGCCTGTTGCCATGACAACACAGGCACTGCCAGAACTGCTGGTGAATTGTGTGAAGTTTTCAAATGGAAGAGCTTGAGGGGAGATTTAAATGGAGGTATATACAATTCGGAGGGCAGAGATAGAATGGTGGAAGGGATATTTCCCTTTGCAGAGGGGCTATTAGCCAGAGACACAGATTTGAAGTGACTGACATAATAGATTATAAGGGAGTTAAGGACATAGCACAGTTCAGGCCCTTTGGCCCTCGATGTTGTGCTGACCTGTAAACATCCTATTCTCTGATGGCACGATGGCTCAGTGGTTAGCACTGCTGCCTCACAGCACCAGGGTCCCAGGTTCGATTCCAGCCTTGGGGTACTGCCTATGTGGAGTTTGCACATTCTCCCAATGTCTGCATGGGTTTTTTCTGGGTGGTCCGGTTTCCTCCCACAGTCCAAAGATGTGCAGGTCAGGTGAATTGGCCATGCTAAATTACCCATAGTGTTAGGTCCATTAGTCAGAGGGTCTGGGTGGGTTATTCTTCGGAGGGTCAGTGTGGACTGGTTGGACCAAAGGACCTGTTTCCACATTGTAGGGAACCTAATCTAATCGCCCCTAAACCTTCCTCCAATTACCTTAAAACTATGGCCCCTCGTAATAGCCATTTCCACCCTGGGGAAAAGTCTCTGGCCATCCACTTTATCTATGCCTCTATCAAGTCACCTCTCATCCCTCTTTGCTCAAACAAGAAAAGCCCTGGCTCCCTTAACATTTCTTCATAAGACCTGCACTCCAGTCCAGGCAGCATCCTGGTGAATCTCTGAACTAGAGAGGGAGCTGGTGGAAGCTGAAACTTGCACCACATTTAAAATAAATTTAAAAATAATGATCCAGAGAAGAAGCTGTCCCCACTTGGAAGTGAAAACCGATCAAGAGGGCGGAGAGTTAAATAATGTGCAAACAAAGGGGGATGTGAGAAATAGCCTTTTTCACTCAGCAAGTAGTTAGGGTGGAAAACACTGCCTGCAAATGTGGTGTAAATTGAGGCATTCAAGATGGTTATATGGATAGAAATGGTATGCCGGGATATGGGGCAAAAGGCAGGTGACTGGATAATGGGCCGAACAGCCTCCTGTATCGTGACAATTCTGTGAAATTGGATACGCATTTGCCGTGCTGTAAATGCATGGGGCTGCATTCAAACCCAAGAGCCTGGAAGATGGATTAGGCTAGAGAACATTCTTACCTGCTAACAAAGACTCAATGGGCCGAGTGGCTTCCTCCTGTGCTGTAAATTTCCACAAAGTCAGTGGAAGAATACAATGTTCGCTGCAGGGGCTGACGCACCATTGAAATGGACGAGCGAAATTAGAGCTTTGCAATTTTTCCTGGCTCGACATTCCACAGTGCAATTTATTTGCGGAGCTTCCCACAGGCTTTTTCTCCAGCGCTGGCCGGGTAATAAACTATAACCCCTGCCAATCCTTGACGGATGCTCACAAAAGCCCAGGAGCTCGCAAACAGTGTTGACAGCAAAACTGCTTTACCAAGTGCACAGTCTTTTTATTTTAAAAAAAAAAGCTCCCTTTCTTCACACAGAACGCAATTACCACCTCCAAAAAGGGAAAGTCAACAGTTCAACCAAAGTTCAACAGTGAAATGATGTCAAAAAAAAAGCAGAATGATCCTGCAGTGTGAGAAATCTTTAAAAACACTAAGTTCAACGTTAACAGTCGCACATTATCTTAATGCAAGAGATTTGCTAATCCCCAAACTTTTCAGTCCTCATTTTGCAGGGCTGTAATAGATTGGATTCAATATTCAATTGGAGTTTTGGTTGCCAATTGGACACAACCAGTGCAGGGTCAACCCGAGCTTCAAATAGCTGTGTGGCACGGTTTTGTCAAGGCTCTCAAACGACTCGTCTGGTTCTCACTCACCCCCTTGGGTCCATACTACCATTCAATTGGATCCTTCCTAATCTTCATTTTAGCTCCATCCATCATCCTTAAGGCATTCAATGGTCTATCATCACAACCATGCCCCCACTGCTGTCAACATCCTGGTCAGAACTGGCCAGGATCTGAACTGGACTATAAATACAGGTCACCAAAAGTGCAGGTTTAGAAACACCTGAGACACACCTCCTAACTCCCCAAAGCCAGTCCACCACCACCTACAAGGCCTGAGTCAGCATCTCTACTTGCCTGGATAAGTGCAGCTCCAACAATACTCATCCAGTGCAAAGCAGCCTGCTTAACCAGTATTATATCCACACTCTCCACCACTGACACACAATAGCAGTGTGTACCATTATATGATACACTGCAGAAATCCTTAAGTAGCACCTTCCAAACCATGCAGTAGAAACATGGGAACACCACCAACTGCAAATTCCTCTCTTAGCCATTCACCAACCTGTTCCTTCACTCGTGCTGGGTCAAAATGCTGGCATTCTTTCCCTGACAGCATTGTGGGTCTACCTACAGCACACAGACTGCATCAGCTCTAGGGCAGCCAGAGGACGGACAATAATTGCTGGCCCAGACATCGACACTCACATTACACAATGAATTTAAAAACCTACTGCCTGTGAAACATCCACTGCTCATACAGCATGTGCACATGATAGTGAGTGAGTGGGTGGGTGGGTGAGTAAGAGTGAAAGTACACACAGGTAGGTGGAGATGTGCACCTCATCGCATCATTACCCTGAAGCACATCAAACTGCTTTCTGACAGCAGCAAGAACAAACTAGTTTCAATTTTCATGTTAAGCCTTAATCTTCTGGACATCCCCAAAGGAATATTGCTCTCTCCTTGATCAAGTCTTTCAATTATCTCAAACCTCTCAATGAGATTCAAGGGTAGCACAGTGGCTCAGTAGTTAGCACTGCTGCCTCACAGTACCAGGGACCCAGGTTCGACTCCAGCCTTGGGCGACTGTCTGTGTGGAGTTTGCACATTCTCCCTGTGTCTGCGAGGGTTTCCTCTGGGTGCTCCAGTTTCTTCTCACAATCCAAAGATGTGCAGGTCAGGTGGATTGGCCATGCTAAACTTCCCCGTAGTGTCCAGGTGGATTAACCATGGGAATTGGTTAGGGGGGTTGGGTCTTGGGAGGGTCAGTGTGAACTTGATGGGCTGAATGGCCTGCTTCCATACCATGGGGATTCTAGATCGCACCTTAAAAACTTATACTATATTCATGGGACTCATGGAAGAACTGCATCTCAACCATCCAACACCCTGGTTCACTTCCGCATACCTCAAATCATCGAGAAAATCTTGGTTTGTTCTTCAGTTTTAAAGTAAGATGTAGGGCACAGAAACAAGCCTTTCAGTCTAACAGTCCATGTCTGTGTTTACGGTCAATACAAGCCTGCTCCCAGCTTTCACTATATTCATCACTATAACCCACCAACCCTACTCCAGAGGGAGCAACACCAAAAACACATCCTAACCTCTCAGCTCACCATCTTCATTTCAAACCACACAGCTACCCTGATAGTATTATTTTTCTAATACTGTGATAAGCATCTTGTACAAATCTATGGTGCCATACATGAGCTTAATTCAACCAAAAAGTAAAGGAAACCAAATGGAGGAAATATTCTGACTAAAAGTTTAATCAAAGAAACAAATTGTAAGAAAGTCTTTAAAAAGTAGTTTATGGGGTGAATTTCAATGCACAAACTGCAACAGGGGCAGAAAATGGATTCGACATTTGTTTTGAATTGGTCTTGGAGAACCTCAGCTTTCACCTATTGGACAGAGTAGTTAATTTAAATAGAGTAGAGGAGAGAGAGAGAACTATAACCTCAACTCAACAACTAGCTCATAGCTACTTGCTGTCATTTGGAAGTGCCGGTGTTGGACTGGGGTGAACAAAGTTAAAAATCACACAACACCAGGCTATAGTCCAACAGGTTTAATTGAAACACTAGCTTTCAGAGCGCTGCTCCTTTACAACCACCTGATGATGGAGCAGCACTCCAAAAGCTAGTGCTTCCAATTAAACCTGTTGGACTATAACCTGGTGTTGTGTGATTTTGAACTTTGTGGTGAACTAGATAGATATAGCATTGTCCAATTTCCAGCTAGTAAAAACAGGCTGCACTATGATGTGCCACAGACAAGAACAGACAGACCGCTACATCCTAGAAATAACTTTTAAAAACTTTCACAAAGCTATCAAGTACCATTTGACTGCAGCACACTGAATAGTCACTGCTTCCTTGGATCAGTGTGAAGAAATCACTGCAAGAGTAATTTACTTTCCATTGTTAATTATAAACAGCTTGGCCTCCTGAAATCATACAGGGCAAAAGAGTGGCCTGGAGGGTTGAAATGCCCATGTGTAACACCATTTCTTCACAGGATGCACTGCATTCTGTCACTTACAAGGCCTGAATAAAAAGAGTGCATCAATGGTGGCATATCAGAAAAGCCACGCTCCACTCCCAAGACCCCACTACGTAACCACTGTAGGTTTGCACTGCTTCAGTCAGGTGTCATCTTTCAGTTAAGATCCCATTAACCAGGGATTGTTTAGAGAGATCTTATCTGCACTCTGAATTGAACACTAGATCCCACAGCATTACCTGAAGAACTGTCGCAGAACTCTCCTTCACGTCCTGCCTAAGATCCAAATCTCAAATCGGTGTCACTTTAATCAGAACGCCTGGTCGTTACCAATTATGGGGTCATTTGCCAGTTTTGGGGTCTTGCCATGAGCAAATTGTCTCATTTTCCCACACTACAACAGTTCAACATAAACACTTCAAAAAGGAAAGTCATTATGAAATACATCAGAGGTGGAATGTTGGCATTTTATTGCTGGGAATGGAATAGAAAAGCAGAGGTGTTTACAGCAGCCGCACAGGGCCTTGATGACAGCACATCTCGAGTACAATTGTTATGTCCTTATTTGAAAAAGGATATGCACTAACAATCAGTATTAGTTCTGTCAAAGTTCACTCAGCTCATTCCTGGGATGGTTGAACAGTTTGGGTCTACGTTCATTAATATTTATAATGAATGGTCTTATTCAAATAAATAGGACTGGGGAGGTCTGGATATAGTGGATATCCAGAGGATGTTTCCTCTTGCTTTGGTTTTTTTTGGGGCGGGGGGCTTGTTAAAGCTTAAAAGAAAGTGACATCTCTTTTTGATGATGGAAATGAGGATTACTATTTTTCCCCTCAGAGGATCCATTAATATGTGGAATTTTCTTTCCCAAAGAGCAGTGGAGGCAGAGTTAGATTTTTGATAAGTAAAACGTTGAGTTATGGAGGGGCTAGCAGGAAATAAACAGTTGTGACAACAACCAGTTCAGCCACAATCTTATCAAATGGTCAAGTAGGCTTGAAGAGCTGAATGGCTTACTCCTGCTAAATCTTACACAGACCCCAATGCCAAAAGGCTATGAAGAGCAAGTGGTGTTTTTACCTAACTTTGTCACATTTGTTTACTCACACTCAGTGTGGTGCTGCAAAGCTGCCCTGATTTTAGATTTTACACAATATTCTCTTTGAATGCAATGAAACAAAATTGAAAAAGATGAAAAGATGCCCCTGGCCGGAACTGCATCGCTGTCTGTACCCATTCAGGGAGCATGGAGGAGACTGCCCGGTTGAATTAACTAGATCCAAGCACCAGGCATTTGTCAGTCAGAGCGAACAAGTGCAGAACGAGGGCTGGGTGCTCACAAGGAAGCAAGAAACAGCAAATCATAGTGGCACTACACAGTAGTCAAGAGTGTGTCTGGGAGCTCTGGAGGCTTCACACTCCTCTCTCTGGCAGGGACGTCGGGTGGCGTGGGAAGGGGCAAAGTAATTTCAAACCAGAGAGCAACTTCTTCCTGCAATATGAAGCCAAGTTACATGACTAGCTCAGAAATGAGGCCAGAATTCCCCTCCGCTGTTAGACTGCCATGAAAACAGTTCCTGCATACTCACCTACACAAGCCCAAGCTAGAACAAATACTCAGTTGAATCCACAGCAGAATTAGCCAAACGGTGTTAACAGAAATGTCAAACAATCCATCAAAACTAAAACTCCCTTGTTTTTTTTTAAAACGTTTTTTGTGGGTCCCAATGCCTTAAACCTTGTAGGATTCTATGGCATTTATTCAACTTTTACTGCTTTAAACTGGTAGGTTCTGGACTGCTCTTTTCAAGCTTATACAATAAAGGGAGACCTGCATTCACATAGCAACTTTCATGACTTCCAGATGTCGCAAATGCATAATACCATTATGAACTGCTTTCAAAATTTACTTTAATATTAATGACAATACTACAGAAATATTTGGCTGTAATTAAAAAAAACGAATCAATGCAATAATATTTGATTCAAAGATAGATGGGGAAGCATTTCCACAAAGAGTTGGCACGTGAGCCATCATTTTATACATAACTTCTCTGGAATAATTTATTTCCTATAACTGTGCTGTGCAGCTTAAGGTCATGAATTACAAGGCCCAACTGCAAAGGCCAGGAAACTAACATGTTTCCCCAAAGACTGAATGAAGGGGAATTTATGGCCTTTTAGTTTAACTGGGAAATTTACAGAACAGTCGTGTGGTTGGATGGGAGTCCCACACAGCTTGGATTAATTGTCAAAGTGGAAGGTAAACTTGACTTTCAGCAATTTATTAGAATTGGAGACTTGACACACCAAGTACTGAACTTGACCTGAAACAGCATCCACACCAACAAGGGAACATGTGTCAATAAACCTCTCCATCTGCAACATGAGCTGCAGTCAACTCTGGTGGGAGAGAAACATGGGCTCATGGAATAGCAGCATGAAGAGCTCAAGATCTTCAAAGCCTCTTGAAAGCCTGTCAAAGCTCCACTGTCCTCCTTCCCTGAAAGCTACAACCCCCGACTTGGCTGCAGCTTTGTGGCTGCCTTCAGTACGTCAAGGTTGCTATTCTCCAAATGCAAGTCTGGGCAAATCGTCAGAGAGATCGACAGTGAAAAAGGGCATTCAGCCCATTGTGTCGGTGAGCTCAAAAACTACCAGCTGCTACCCTGAGCAAATATGGGCAACCCAGAGAGAGACAACTTGCTCCTCCAAAACTGTACAGGACATTGGTTAAGCCACTTTTGGAATATTGGACCCAATTCCGGTCTCCCTCCTATAAGGAGGATGTTGTGAAACTTGAAAGGGTTCAGAAAAGATTTACAAGGATGTTGCCAGGATTACGGGGTTTGAGCTATAGGCAGAGGCTGAATAGGCTGGAGCTATTTTCCCTGGAGTGTTGGAGGCTGGGAGGTGACCATATAGAAGTTTATAAAGGTCATGAAGGGCCTGGATAGCAATTTAAAGCAAATACTCAGATATCTGCCTCTTTACTGGTGTAGCGACACTGAAGACACCTATTTGCCATTTACCCCTACTCCAACTGAGATCAGATAACTCTGCAGAGACAGGAAGCTAAGGCTAAAAACTCCTGATGTCTATGTCACTGATACAGGAACTTACTAAGCCAGTCAGGCTGCCAACTCCTGTTAGACGGATACCTCCAGGCTTCAGCACATCACTTTGTGATCAGACATACCTCAGTCTTCCCTCCCCAACATTCTTATCATTGGGTGACAAATCACATCCAACTTAGTGAGGCACTAGACGGAATCTCTTCTACCTCATCTCTCCACCCCCAAGAGATTTAACCCCTCCACCCCGGAGGCTCCCAGCCTCATTCCTGATGAAGGGCTTTTTCCCGAAACATCAATTCTCCTGCTCCTCGGATGCTACCTGACCTGCTGTGCTTTTCCAGCACTACTCTAAATCTTTACTCTGATCTCCAGCATCTGCAGTCCTCACTTTCGCCTGCAAGATTCTCATAACAATTGAGCAAGTCAGCAAACTCTATAATCCAAATGAATGGTTCACAACTCTCAGCTGAACAAGCATTCTTTTTCCCGACACAATCACCAGGTTTTAAGTGTTCAAAGTAGCAATGGTCCTTCAATTTTGCTTCTGGGATTCTTCATGGAGCCTGACTCCTGGAGATGAATCTTTACTGATATCATTCACATGACAGGAGTGTCACTGGCTGGGTTAGCTTTTAACTTCTCTCCCTCATGGCTCTCGAGGTGATGGTGGGGTGTGTTCATTTGGGATAAGTGCATGTGCAGTGAATTCAAAACTGGTTCGGAACGGGAAACAAAGGGGTAACCACCAGTGAGTGCTTATGCAACAGGAGGAAATTTCCAGTTTAGCGAGCACGATTAAGATGATATGAAAGCGGTGTAATTGATAATGAAGAAAGGAAGCTATCGACTGCAGAAAGATATCAATGGATTGGTCAGGTGGGCAGGAAAATGGCAGATTCAACTTGGAGAGGAACAAAGAAAAGAATGCACTAAAAGCAGGTTGTGGAGGAACAAATCTAGAGATCCTGGAGATAGTAAGACAGGTTGATGGGGTAGTGAAGTGGGAAACAGAATAATTTTGTTTATTAGACAAAGTGTAGACTACAGAGTTGTTGCTAGACTGGACAGAAGATTGGCTTTATAGTTTCTTTTCACCACGATACAAGATGTTATGAGCACACAGTGAAGGATGTACAAGGATGGTGCCGGAACAGCTCCCTTACCCAATGGTACACTCAGAGTCTCTATTATTGTAGTGTGCTATAGTGCATTTCACCACTGCAGCCAGCCGATGAGCTGGGTCGCCAGGTGTGCCAGTCAATGCAGGTCACCATGGCTTGTTAAACACGTTACTTCTGGGTGGTTTTGCTGATCCATTTATACAAAGTGTTTCAAAAGTTGCGGATTTTGACAGAATAGGAAGAACTACTGGGAATATATAGGCCTGTTACAGTGTATCTAACCCAGTCAAAATGAACCTCCATTATCTTTTCCCTTATATTCCTATGTAGTTTTGCCTCCCCTTAAATATATTGTATGATATATATTAACCATTCCCAGTGACAGGGAGGAGAAAGTGAGGACTGCAGCGGCTGGAGTACCAGAGTTGAAAAACGTAGGGCTGGAAAAACACAGCAGGCTAGGCAGCATCCAAGGAGAATCGACATTTCGGGCATAAACCCTTCTTCAGGAATGAGGCTGGTGTGCCAAGCGGGCTGAGATAAAAGGTAGGGGGGAGGAAATCTGCATTCATCCCGTGTGGTTGGAGGGTTCCTAGGCGGAAGATGAGGCGCTCTTCCTCCAGATGTCGTGTGGTCAGGGTCTGGCGCTGGAGGAGGCCAAAGTACCTGCATGTCATTGGCGGAGTGGGAGGGGGAACTAAAGTGTTCAACCACGGGGCGGTTGGGTTGGTTGGTGCAGGTGTCTCAGAGGTGTTCCCTGAAACGTTCCGCAAGTAGGCGGCCTGTCTCCCCAATGCAGAGGAGACCACATCAGGTGCAGCGGATACAGTAAATGATGTGTGTGGAGGTGCAGGTGAATTTGTGATGGATATGAAGGATCCATTGGGGCCTGGGAGGGAAGTGAGGGGTGAGGTGTGGGCGCAAGTTTTGCACTTCTTGCGGTTGCAGGGGAAGGTGCCGGGATTGGACGTTGGGTCGGTGGGGGGTGTGGACCTGACGAGGGAGTCGCGGAGGGATTCGCGGAGGGGGTGGTCTCTCCTGAATGCTGATAGGTGTGGAGAGGGAAATACATCCCTGGTGGTGGGGTCTGTCTGGAGGTGGCAGAAATGACGGAGGATGATATGATGTATCCGGAGGTTGGTGGGGTGGTCGTTGAGGACCAGTGGGGCTCTGTCCTGGTGGCAATTGGAGGGGCGGGGCTCAAGAGCGGAGGTGCGGGAAGTGGAGGAGATGCGGTGGAGAGCATCGTCAACCACGTCTGAGGGGAAATTGCAGTCTTTGAAGAAGGAGGCCATTTGAGTTGTTCAGTCGTGGAATTTGTCCTCCTGGGAGCAGATGCGGCAGAGGCGGAGGAATTGGGAATATGGGATGGTGTTTTTACAGGGGGCAGGGTGGGAGGGGGGTAGCTGTGGGAGTCGATTGGTTTGTAGTAAATGTCTATGTTCAGTCAGTCGCCCGGAGATAGAAATGGAGAGGTCTAGGAAGGAGAGGGAGGAGTCTGAGACGGTCCAGGTAAATTTGAGGTCGGGGTGGAAGGTGTTAGTAAAGTGGATGAACTGTTCAACCTCCTCGTGGGAGCACAAGTTAGCACCAATATAATCATCGATGTAGCGGAGGTGGAACTTCCACATATCCGACGAAGAGGATATGTGGAACAGTCCATCTTCCACAGCTACACAGGCACCACCCCCCACCTTTTCCTCTGCTACATCGATGATTGTATTGACGCTACCTCGTGCTCCCACGAGGAGGTTAAACAGTTCATCCAACTTTAACACCTTCCACCCAGACCTCAAAATTTACCTGGACCATCTCAGACTCCTCCCTCCCTTTCCTAGACCTCGCCACCCCTACCCCCTCTCCGGCCTATCACCCTCACCCCCTTCCACCTATCGTATTCCCAGCGCCCCTGCCCCAAATTCCCTCCCTCCTACCTTTTATCTCAGCCCGCTTGGCACACCAGCCTCATTCCTGAAGAAGGGCTTATGCCCGAAATGTTGATTCTCCTGCTCCTCGGATGCTGCCTGGCCTGCTGTGTTTTTCCAGCACCACATTTTTCAACTCTCATTCCCAGTGACAGCACATTTGATGTTCTCCCCACATTTTAAAAAAAAACATTTGTGGGATGTGTGCATGACTGGCTGGCCAGCATTTATTGCCCGGCCCTAGTTGCCCCTAGAAAAGGTGGGGGTGAGCCGCCCGCTTAAACTGCTGCAGTCCACCTGCTGTGGGTTGACCCACAATGCCATTCAGAAGGAAATTCCAGGATCTTGACACAACAGTGAGGAACAGCAATATATTTCCAAGTCAGGATGGTGAATAACTTGGAGGGGAACTTAAAGGTGATGATGTTCCCATATAACTGCTGCCCTTGTCCTTCCAGATGGAAGTGGTCAGGGGTTTGGTGCTACCTGAGGATCTTTGGTGAATGTCTGCAGTGTGTATTGTAGATAGTACATGCTGGTGCTGAGCGTTGGTGATAGAAGGAGTGGATGAGACGTCGATCAAATGGGCTACTGTGTCCTGGGTCGTGTCAAGCTTAAGTGTTGTTGGAGCTGTGCCCTTCCAGACAACTGGGGAGTATCCCATCACACTCCAGACTTGATCCTTGAAAATGGCTTTCAGGAACAAGGTGGTGTGTGTTACTCGCCACAGTATTCCTAGCCTCTGACCTGCTCTTGTAGCCAGTGTTTATGTGGTGAGTCCAGTTGGGTTTCTGCTCAACGATAATCCCCAAGATGTGGATAGTAGTGGATTCAGTGTTGGTAAAACCACTGAATGTCAAGGGGCAATGGTTGATTGTCTCTTTTTGGTAATGATCACAGCCTGGCATTTATGTGGTGAGAATGTTACTTGCCATTTGTCAGCCCAAAGTTGAAAAATGTGGTGCTGGAAAAGCGCAGCAGGCCAGGCAGCATTCAAGAAGCAGGAAAATCGACGGTTCGGGCATAAGCCCTTCTTCAGGGCTTATGCCTGAAACGTTGATTCTCCTGCTCTTCGGATGCTGCCTGGCCTGCTGCGCTTTTCCAGCACCACACTTTTCAACTCTGGTCTCCAGCATCTGCAGTCCTCACTTTCTCCTATTTGTCAGCCCAAGCCAGGATACTGTCCTGATCTTATTGCATTTGAACATGAACTGCTTCAATATCTGAGGAATAGTGCACAATTATCACTGAACATCCCTACTTCTGACATTATGACAGAGGGAAGGTCATTGATGCAGCTGAAGATGGTTGGGCTGAGGACACTACCCTGGGGAACTCCTGCAGAGATGTCCTGGAGCTATGATGACTGACCTCCAACAACCATAACTATCTTCCCATGTGCCAGACATGACTCCAGCCACCAGACAGTTGGCCCCCTGATACCCATTGATTCCAGTTTTGCTATGGCTCCTTGATGCCATATTCAATCGAATGCAGCCTTCATGTCAAGGGCAATCACTCTCACCCCATCTCTAGAATTCAGTTCTTTTGTCCATGTTTGAACCAAGGCTGTAATGCGATCAGGAGCTGAGTGACCCTCAGGACATACTTGGGGCAATTTTCCACATTGTCAGGTAGATGCCAGTGTTGCAACTGTACTGGAACAGCTTGCTGCGGGGAAACGGCAGGTTCTGGAGCAAAAGTCTTTAGTACTAGAATGTTGTCAGGGCCCATAACCTTTACAGTATCCGGTGTCTCCAACCATTTCTCAATATCATGTGGAGTGATGTGAATTGACTGAAGACTGGTATCTGTAATGCTGGGGAACACTGGAGGGGGCCAAGATAGATCTACTTGGCATTTCTGGCTGAACATTGATGTGAGAGCTTCTGCGCTGATGTGCTCTCTAGATTAATTCCTCTAAATTCCCAGCTGGTGTCTATATTCCCTTCTTTTTTTGCTCCCCACCCCCCCAGGAAAAATATTGTCTGCGTCAAAAGTATAAATAATTTTGAAACCTCTCCTTCATTACTTTTCACATGAAAAGACACCGGGCCTGCTCATCATTGCCTGATAATTATTCTCTCTCTCCATGATATTCCTTATTTTAACTATCGACCAGAATCCTGTATTGTAATCCAAATGTAGTTTATTTAAGGTTCAAAATTGGTTTGGAATAATCTTTTTCATTTCTGCTAGTGCTTTGTTCGCCTTATTATCTGATGTCAGTCCTTTTAGTGAGGGTTTATTTATGTTGCCAAATCAATTTACACCTCTACCTCCATTTAGATTAAACATTAAGTACACATTAAGAAATGCGTGACTGCTTCTATATGCTTGCCAAATTATTCTATATCACACTAATGTATTAAATTTCATTTACCAATTGTATGCCCATTCAACAAGCTGATATCCTCTTGTGATTTATTCCTCAGTATTAAGTTATACTAATACACCTCTCCTCAGCGGAGGTTCATGAGGATGTTACCTGGGATGGAGAAATTGAACTATGAAGGAGAGACTAGATAGGTTTGGATTGTCTTCTTTAAAGCAGAGAAGACTGAGGGGGTGGGGGGTACATGATTGAGGTGTATAACATTATGAGGGGTATGGACATTGCAGCTGTTCTCCTTCGTTGAGGGGTCAATCACAAGAGAGCATCATTTTAGGGTAAGGGGCAGCAGATTCACAAGGGATTTGAGGAAAAAACTTTTTTCACACAATGGGTGGTGGGAATCTGGAATGCACTGCCTGGGCAGGTAATAGAGGCTGGAAACCTGACAACCTTTAAGAAATAATTGGATGAGCACTTCAAATATCATAACATTCCAATTATGGGTCAAGTGCAGGAAACTGGGATTAATGCACTTTTAGTGGTAGTTATATTAGTACAGACACAATGGGCCAAAAGGCTTTTTCTGCGCTGTTTGGCTATGAATCTATAGGACTTGAATTATTGATTCAAGCAGCTCACCCACTACCGAGGTTAAATTGATAGGCCCAGTAATTACTGACCAAACGCTACAACCCCTTTCTTGACAAGGGCATTTACATACTAGTCCCATGGAAGCACTCCCAGACTGAGAGAAGATTGAAAGATCATTGCAAGTGCCTCTGCAAATTCCACTCACTTCCTTCGATTTCTTTGGATGCATCTTATCTGGTCCCGATGCCTCGTCAACTTTTCAACACTAACAGTTTATCCAATGCCACCTTCTCAGTGAACCCTTCTAATACCAGAGTTCATCCTGTTTCCTCCTCAGCCACCATGGCCTGGGTTAGAGCTGCTTCCTTGGTGGTGACAAAATATTAACTTCACACCTCAGCCGTGCCTCATCGCCTAGTGTAAATCTCTCACTTGGTCCCTCATCAGCCCTAATCCTCCTTTGTCCATCATTTTCCCTACAGAGTCTTTGGGGTCCCCTTTCTGTTAATTGCCAGTCTTTTTTTTTCCAAAATCTCTCTTTGCTTCTCTCAATCGCATTTCCACCTACCTTCTGGATATTTTGCCTTCAGCTTGGTTCTCAATTGCACTTTCTACCTTTCATAAGTACTGGGACTGTAAGAAGAGAGTTATGAACACAGCCCAGTCTATCACGCAAGCTAACCATCCATCCATTGATCCCATTTGGTGTTTCTTGCTGCCTCAAGAGGCAGCCAAAGACCCCTCCCACCCCAGCTGTAGTCTCCTCCGTCAGGCAGCAGATACAAAAGTGTAAACACACGCACAAGTGATTATGTTATAAAGCGTGCTTCGGCAGAGCAATTTGGCTTTAATGCTGAAGAATTAGGGAACGGTATTTGAGAACTCTTACCTCTGTTTGCAATAGCATGATTCCAGTGGCAATCATCTTGTGTGCTTTGTTCTGCGCACGTGCCAATGTCAGCTGCTGTCAGATCATGAGAGGTACAGTTCTATACATTGAGCAGCTTCACCTCAAAAATTCAACTAATGAACGTTCAATGCTCTACCTCTGAGACAAGTATATTCTGGTATAATTGTTGTATAATTCCTGCAGTACTGCATTACTCTTATACATACCATTTGCCTTTCTAATTTGTCCTTGTACCTGCATATCTCACAATCTAAACCAACCCCCAAGAAACACAGTCAGAAGAAAATCAACCACAGCCAATATAATGTTAAATTTACTTTTGTTAATAAATATGATTTCCACCTTCATTCAGGCTGTATAATACTTTGCGTTTGGCTTTTGGGTGATTGCGAGTGATATTCTTTGAGTGATATTCCCATTGGCCCCATTATTTCTATTGAGCAATTGTAATGTACAATTGCAACATTTAAAAAGCATTTGGATGGGTATATGAATAGGAAGGGTTTGGAGGGATATGGGCCGAGTACTGGCAGGTGGGACTAGGTTGGGTTGCAATGTCTGGTCGGCCTGGACCGAAGGGTCTGTTTCCATGCTGTACATCTCTATGACTGTGAACCAGGTCCAGCAATGCCTCCTTTCTGGTTTGGCTGGACATACGCTGTAGAAAGTACTCCTGAACACAGGATGCTTGTCTCTCTCTCTGCCTTGAACACGATGACTATCCCAGCCCAATTACCCGAAAAGTCCCACATTATAACCACTCAACAAACGCTTGCACTTTCAAGGAGATTTGTTCTTTCACATCCTTCTGACTAGTTCATGGCCTGTAGGCTACACAAAGAAAATGTAATTACACTTCTGTTCTTTAGTTCCAGCTAAATTGACACAGATAATCATTTTCTTCAGACTAATCACAGGGAATTTCCAAAATTATCTGAACTACTTTTTATGGCTTGTTCTCAGGCTGTGGGCAATGCTTGCAGGAATGTGTTTACTGCCCATCCCTACTTTCTCAGTAAGGGTGACTTGGGCAAAGTACTTAACTGTTGCAATACTTTAGCTGACAGTGTCTTCAAAAACATAACACATCTGAATGGTTTTTAAATCACCTCTTCAGAATCAGGGCACAGAAGTCACATGGAGACTCCAACGAGAAGGTTGAGGCATTGTAGAGATGAGGCAAGTACCTTGCCATGAAGTAGATTAAATGAAATAATTGCAGTTGGCCTTTTACACCAGCTCCAGGGTAATGTCTTTTGGCAAATTTGCTGACTTTAATGGGGCAAAGTGGTGAAGTGGGATTTCAACTCATGACCTTTGGAACGCAAGTCCATAATCATATCTTTCAATGTTGCAGAACAAATAGACTTCCAAAGTAACTAAAAGAAAAATGACACTAAGAAACAGATTTTTTAAAATTTAGAATTAACTCCTTATTGTGCACTCAGATTCTGAGTATGAATATGAATCTTCCCCACTGTGTAGGACGACCACCAACCCTGCCCGCACTCCAACCTCTGTGCTCTTGTCGTTCGAGGTTTAAAACGTAGCTTGAAGTTTTCTGTAGGAGGTGAATTCCATTCACTCCCCTCTGACGATTTTTAGACAAATCACATGATTTCTCTGATGATCTAATGTGAAAGTACCCATCAGGCAGAACAAGACAAGCAAGGAGAGGGAAAAAAAAAATACAAAACAGTGCATTTTTGTGCTAGAATGCACAAGGTCATTGAGGATGTTGTTCAAAATAGATGATCCATTTTAATAGCAAAAAAAAAAATCACACTTCTTGACCAAGGCTTATAAAAAGCAATAGCAGAGACAAAGTCTGCCAGTGTCAGGCAACTTGGTGACTGCAGTTTAACAAAAAGAATGCATTCATTTCCCACAATAATGTTTTTGTAGGTTAAAGTGTTAATCACATGATGAGAAAAATGTTACTTTTGCCAAGGTTAATACTGAAGGACTTGCAGTGCAAACTGTTTTATTAACTGAGGAATTACTGACACCACTCAACCATTTATAAAAAAAAAGGGCTAATCCAGTCCTGTGAAATGACACACCCATTATCGTCAATCTCCTGTAGATACATTCCAGGTAACAACATTGACGTTGCGCAAGCATTTTGTCTATAACTTCTCTTCAATCAAAGCTAGCTCTCTTACAACAGAATTCCAAAAGTCATCAAATCCAGAACTGCTCACAAAGTGTTGCATGTCACAACAGGTTACATTTTAAATTTCTATTGCCAGGGCCCATGTTTAAAAGTTAATCTTGCATTGCTCTCCCTTCTCAATAAAACCTAGGCTAGCGATGCTGTAATCAGAAATGGCATGGTGGCACAGTTGGGCAGCACAGTGGTTAGCACTGCTGCCTCACAGCACCAGAGATCCGGGTTCAATTCCCGCCTCAGGCGACTGACTGTGTGGAGTTTGCACATTCTCCCCCTGTCTCTGTGGATTTCCTCCGGGTGCTCCGGTTTCCTCCCACAGTCCAAAGCTGTGCAGGTCAGGTGAATTGGCCATGCTAAATTGCCCGTGTTAGGTGAAGGGGTAAATGTAGGGGTATGGTGGGTTGCGCTTCGGCGGGTCGGTGTGGACTTGTTGGGCCGAAGGGCCTGTTTCCACAATGTAAGTAATCTAATAAAAAACAAATAGCTAGAAAAGCTCAGCAAGTCTGGCAGCATCCGTGGCGAAAAATCAGTTAACTTTTCGGGTCGAGTGACTCATCCTCAAAACTTCCGCAGTTTTCTTCGGATATTATAAACCCAATTGGATTAGACCTTACTTGGGGTCCTATGCATGCCCCACAGAGGCACTTATTAAAGTGTAAAGAATGATACCAGAACCAAGAAGTCATACGGTCATATTTTGAGAACACGTAATGTAGGTATGTGCAAGCTGGAAATAAATGAGAAAGTTATAAGAGAGAGTGGGAGGTGGCGTGTAGAATAAGGGCACCAAGTAACCTTCAGGGACAGAGTGTCAATGTATTGATTCTGGACATGTGAATAGACCTAGGTGAAGAGGTGAAGGTCATGGTATTAACACACACACACCTGGGTTAGTACTGGCACAGAAGGAACTTCAGTAGTCAGCCTTGTTTCGACAGAACAGTGACAAATTCTACAACCACATGAAGCTTGGAGTTCAACACTAGAAGGGAAAATCACATGCCAGCAACAGACAACAAATGTGAAGAAATTTTAGAACGCCTCTTATTGACGCAAAAATCATTCAAGCTTCTTTGCTGTTTCTTTTAAATAAAAAGGCCTTAGACATTTTTACTGTTGATTCCAGATGTTGGGGAAATCTAAATAATGGTAAACATTGCCCACTGACTAACACAAGAAACTATAGACGATTGATGGACTCTCTCAGTTTAACAGATTGATGACAGCTATCCATTGAAACAGTTTCAGAGCAGGAATAGTGCAAATATTAGATGTCAATTCCCAAAGAGCTGACACTCTCTGGAATGCATTGATGCTTGCTGAGTAGATACTGACTCCTACACATCTTCAGGATGGCGTCAAAAGAGCCAAGAGATCTTGGCTCAAACACATGTCACATCATTTAAAAAATGGAAGCTGTCAACTTATCCTTGTTCATTTCAATTGCCTGAACAAGTGTATTTTTCCTCTTAACCACTTCAATACTCACCTACTAGCTGCCCTTGGCCAATATGTCAGCATTCCACCAGAAAGAACATCAGTTGGAGGAAGCAATGAGACCAGAAAAGAGACACAGAACATATTCTTGATAGTGGTGGATGGTCCAGTATCTTAAGAGTGACTTGGCAGCATTATCACTGGCTAAAGTGGAGGAGTCTGAAAAACAAAATCTGCCTGCCAGACCAAGCCTGCAGTAGACAGGGAGGGAACTGATAAAAAGGGAGAAAAATTGATTTGACCTCAATCCCATCAATCCATTGATCACAGATGCAGTGTTGGGCACAGTGCAGTCGGTGCAGCTACTAATCAAGGAGGGAAATGGAATTTTGGCATTACTACAGGATCAGAAGTTTAAAAATAGGCAAGTCTTGTTACAAATGTACAGAGTGTTGATTAGGCCACAATATGGAACAGTGTACAGTTTTGCTGTCTGCATGCAAGAAGAGACATTGACATTGGAGGCAGTTCAAAAGAGATTCACTGGACTGATTTCTGGGATGATGGGGGTATCTTATTAAAACCAGCTAAACAGGTTAGGCATTTATTCATTAGAGTTTAGAAGGAGGAGGGGTGATCTTGTTGAAGCATCCAAGATTGAGGGGACTGGACAGGGAAGATCTTCAGAAGAAGACTCGAAGTCTTGAAGTAGGGGACACAGTTATGGAATAAGAGCAAAGTCGGAAGTCACATGACAACTGGTTATAGTCAAACAGGTTTATTTGAAATCACAAGCTTTCAGAGCGCTGCTCCTTCATCAGGCTCTGAAAGCTAGTGTTTCCAAATAAACCTGTTGGACTATAACCTGGTGTTGTGAGATTTTTAACTTTGTACACCCCAGTCCAACACCGGCATCTCCACAATATGGAATAAGGGGACACTCCTAAAACAAAGATGCAAAGGAACAACTTCTCCTGGGGTTGTTGAATATCTGGAATTCTCCATCCCAGAGAATTGGGGAGTTTAGATCACTGAAAGTATTTAAAGAGGACATAGATAGACCCTTGAAAGAGGAGATCAAGGCAATGTGAAGGCTAGAGTGGAGTCCTGGGACAGATCAACCATGATCTTATACAATGCTGGAACAGGTGGAGGGGCTGAATGGCCTATCCCTGCTCCTATTTCTTATGATACTGCATAGTACATGTTCAGAATACGTCCATCCTTACTCTGAAGGTACTGTCCATCCTATATGCAGCACCAACATTGTGCTAAATGGAATAGATTGAGAATAGATCCAGCAGCTCAAAACTAGGCATTCTCGGATGTTAAAGTGAGGGTTACACCAGAAATAAAACTGAATTCAAATACAAACAGTAATATGGCTCAAACAGTATTCAAATACAAACAGTAATACCCTCACTTGGCCATTCTCAAGCTAGAGTATCAACCATAACTCAATGGACATGAGAGTAAGTGAGGTGCTCATGGTGACACAGCACCTTGGGCAATGCTGAGTCTGAGGGAGTATAGAAGTGGGAGAGGAAAAATATTAAAGTCTAAAAAACAGTGGATTGGTGAAATGCTAAGGATTGTATTCATGCTCAACAATGAGAGGAACATGCGACAGAGTCAAGCAATCCCTCAAAAGAAATTGCTCTGCAGGGCTTGAAATTCAGTTGTGAATACTGACAAGTAGAATTATACCACTAACAGGAGGGGGCCCCCACAATCAGCTTCAATCTCAGTAAAAAGTTCAAGGTGAAGCATCCACAACTACCTCACTCAAAAGTTGCTAAGCACATTGTCTACTTCAGTCTCCACAGATTACAGATGCCAGTCTTCAGTCAATTCAATTCAGTCCATCCAATATAAAGAAACAGCTAAAGGCAGCAGATGCAGCAAAGGCAGCAAAGGCAATGGGTGTCGACAATACCTGCAACAGTATTGAAGTCCTCATGCTCCAGAACGAGCCACTTCTCCAACTCAGTTGTTCCAATGCAACTCCAACATGGGCATCTGACAAACAACCATCACTTATGTTTCTGAAGTGCCTTTTATAAGAAATTTGAGTCGATCATCTGGCCCATCAAGCCTGTTCTGCTATTCAATAAGCTCATGGCTGATCTTTTCGTGGACTCACCTCCACTTACCCACCCTCTCACCATAACCCTGAATTCCTTTACTGATCAAAAATCAACCTTTGCCTTAAAAATATTCAATGAGAGAGCCTCAACTGCTTCAGTGGGCAGGGAATTTGATAGATTCACAACCTTTGGGGTGAAGAAGTTCCCACTCAACTCAGTCCTCAGTCTGTTCCCCCTTATTTTGAGGCTGTGCCCCCTAGTTCTAGTTTCACCTGCCAATGCAAACAACCTCCCTGCTTCTATCTCATCTACTCCCTTCATAATTTTATATATGTTTCTAAAGATTCAAAATTCCAATAAGTATAGTTCCAGTCTACTCAATCTCTCCTCATAAGCTAACCCTCTCAATTCCAGAGTCAACCTAGTGAACCTCCTCTGCACTCCCTCCGTTGCCAGCACATTCTCTCTCAAGTAAGGAGACCAAAACTATACACCGTACTCCAGGTGCAGCCTCACTAGCACCCTATACAGCTGCAACATGTAATACATAGACCCAAAGCACTTCACAGAACCGTTTTAATACAAGATTTGACACCAGGGTAATAGGAGTAGAGATGATCAAAAGTTTGGTCAGTGTTGAGTACCATGAAAAAGAAAGCATGATAACGTTTTGAGGATGTAAATTCTGGGAGCAAATGCAAGTCAACAAACATGAGGTGAACAGAACTTTGCCCAAATTCAGATATAGGCAGCATTCTTGATGGCGCCGTGGTTAAACAGATGAGGGAATACAAAGCCTTGCACAGATGTGGATTGGAATAGTACAGTTCAGCTCAGCTGTGTAGCCAGAAAAATCACCTCAGAGTCCTATACAATGCCCAAGGTTGCAAACAAAATTTGCTCCAGACCGTTGCCTGGGAGAGGGACAGAGTCAGTGGCCAAGGAATGGAATTTGTGGAAGCAATGAAGACTGGTATCCTGAAGTATTTAAGACACTTTAAATTCAAAAATTTGTTCTATGTGGGGGCAAAAAGAAAAGGGACTGCCATAGAGAAACTACAGATGTAAGTTCATCTGCCTGTCAAAGTCCTGGAATGTTGCACCTGTAAAAAGTGTCCGAAAAAGTTCAAACAAACAGTGAGAAGCATAACAAGCGATAGAGGTGACCACTAACTCTCCCCTCTCAACAAAGCCATCACATGTATATAGCCTTCTAGAAATATACAAGTCATATTTAAAAACTGACTGCAAACATTAACTCACAGTAACTGACCAATTGGTTAATTGAGAACAATTAAACACCCCTACACTGCAGGTAAAACAATGCGAAATGCTGTCAGTGCAATTGCTGGAATTCAGTCACTGTTGATATCACCAGAACAACAGAATTTACACTAACTGGCAAATCCAAGAATCCTGAAAACAACTTAACTGCCCACGTCAATATCCTGGTGTCAACCATTAATGACCAAAGCATCACTTGATCTGCCCTTCATGAATAATTAAAATACTGATCCGTACATCTTGATTGCTTTTTTTTTTGGCTCACCTCTTATTTCTAACATACGTATTGCATTCATATTTCTCCACACATTCAGCAATTAATGAACTTGCTTTGATAATTAAAAATGAACCCCAATTAAATTATCTCCTTTTCAAGCTATTTGGATCTTGCAAAAAGCATCCACAAAGGAAGGGATCCATCTTAAACAAACCTTGTTGCACTCAACTGAGGGTGAAAGTGAAAAACCAAGTGGAAACAAGTTCACCTGAAGGCTTAACAATTTGGGGGACCCGGTCATGATCCATATCCTCATCCAATGATGGCAGGAACAAGAGCCTTCAGTCTTCCCACGA
Source organism: Chiloscyllium plagiosum (assembly GCF_004010195.1). NCBI lineage: Eukaryota > Metazoa > Chordata > Chondrichthyes > Orectolobiformes > Hemiscylliidae > Chiloscyllium > Chiloscyllium plagiosum. The sequence goes on along the minus strand of NC_057731.1, from coordinate 6,002,715 downwards.
CTTGTGTGCTTGATGTTGAGTTGATGATGTTGAGCAACTGAGCAGTAGAGTGATAGATAAAGAAGAGATGTTAAAAAGGCTGGTAGCATTCCAGGTAGAAGAAAAGTGGCCAGGTTTGGACGGGATGCATCCTAGATTGCTGAAAGAGATAAGGGAGCAAATTTCTGAGCTGTTGACAAATTTTCCAGGCTTTTCTAAGAAACAGGATTAGTCACAGGGACTAGTGGATTGCAAATGTGATGCTGTTGTTTAAGAAAGGGGCAAAGGGTAACCCAGGAACTACAGAACCTTCAGCCTGACATCAACAGTGGTGGCCATAATATAAGATAGAGAAACATAGGTGCTTATATACAAGTTAATATTAGACAATTAACATGGCTTTATCAGGGGCAGATCATGCCTGACAAATTTATTTGACAAGGTGACACAGACAGTGGAAGAGGGTTGTGCTGGGAATGTTGTTTATTGGGATTTTCAGAAAGCATTTGGATATGGTGCCTCATGACAGGTTGGTTTGGAAATTCCTGATGAAGGGTTTATGCCCAAAACATTGATGCTCCTGCTCCTTGGGTGCTGCCTGACCTGCTGTGCTTTTCCGGCACCACACATTTTGACTCTGATCACCAGAATCTGCAGTCCTCATTTTCTCCTGGTTAGGAGATCAGAAAGCTCAGTGCAAACTGGAAGAACAGCATCTCAATTTCCACCTAAAAGGCCCACAGCCTTCCAAACTCAATATAGTGTTCAATAACTTAAAAACGTGAGCTCTCCCATGTTTTCACTCCAATCCATACAACCACTCCAATCCTTGTTCTCACAGTCTGCCATTACACATCACTTGTTGTTATCCACTAACATTCCCCATTAACAGCTATTCACCCTGCTAACCAGATCGTTATCCACACCTTTGCTTGTCTAACTGCTCAACTCTCCATCTCTCGTTTACTCCTTAGCCCTTTTCTTCTGCATAAAAGCCAACATTTTCCCAGCTACCATCAGTTCTGAGGAAGGGTCATTCGACTCAAAATGGCAACTCTGATTTCTCTCCACAAATGCTGCCAGACCTGCTGAGCTGTTCCAGCGATTTCTGTTTTTGTTACAGAACCTCACCTACCTGAATGCAGGCTGTTAACAACAAAAAGGTTGGGATTAGCAGGGTCTCAAAGCAGTTAAAGTTGTGGAGATGTACAGCACAGAGACAGACCCTTTGATCCAACTCATCCATGCCAACCAGATATCCCAATCTAATCTCGTCACATTTGCCAGCACTTGGCCCATATCTCTTTAAACCCTTCCTATTCACGTACCCATCCAGATGCCTTTTAAAATGTTGTAAGCATATACCATCTCCTCCCATACACACACTGCCCTCTGCATGAAAAGGTTACCCCTCAGGTCCATTTTAAATCTTCAGCCTCTCACCTTAAACTTATGCCCTCTAGTCTTGGACTCCCCTTGCCCGTGAAAAAGACCTTGAGTAAGTCACCCAACTATCCCCCTCATGATTTTATAAACACCTCAGCCTCCAAAGTATTTGCAAAAGCAGGTCACCAGAGAAAATGGGTTGGAGTCTAGTTGGCACTGCCCCATCTGAGAACAGTCTAAATGCTTCATTGGCTGTAAGGCACATTTTGGACATCAAGATTTTGAACATGCTTTACAACAAACTTTCTTCCACTTGAACAACTCCATGGGAATTCCCTTCACCCTGATCCAAACTGAACTCCTGGACACAGTCAGGGAGAAAATGTAGTTGCTGTGCAAAATGCAGGAAGACTAGGTGCCAGAACATCAATTAAAAATACTTTGTAGCACAAACCCTGGAGCCTCTCATGAGCCAGATACACAGGCATGAGGGGTGTGGTACAAACAATGCAGTCGGATGTACAAATGGAGGCAGACGAAATTAGACAGCAACCATCACCAACCACAAGCAAGCCCTACTTTCTCATCTTCCTCTGTCCTGACTGAACAAAAACAACCTGGATAAAAATTATATTTCCAGTCACAGAACGGATTAACAGACAGGGCTGTGCCAAATGAACTCTAACCTATAGTTTAGCATTTTGTCTGGTGACCTGCTTTTGCAAATACCTTGGCAAACTGCAATGAGAAAAGATGAATGCTCCATTTGGACCAGTGGTCACTGTCATTTTTAAAATCGGTTGCTGCTGACACTATGAAAGCACAGAAGTACACTATCGTTTTATCTCCCTTTTGTTTCAGCCGACAATGGATTTTAATGTCCCTGCTGATGGCTGCGGTTTTAAACGGGTCTGTAAGCTTTCCAGAGACTACTCAGTGGGGGGAATCACAAAAGCTACAGGGCACCAAGAGCTTTCCAGACAGCATAACACCGTAAACACGGATACTGCTCAGCACTTCATAATCCCCTATTGAGGCAAAATGCTGATCTTGGCTTAGCTGAATTAATTGCCGAATTGTATCACTAGCTCCACAATATTTGAAACTCAATTTGCTGACCTCGTGTTTGTTATTTAATTCATTTGGATTCTTGAACTCAAAATTAGACCACAAGACAATGGGTGGCAAATGACTTTACATTTACAGAGAGTACTGGCTGAATTGCTAATATTTAAATTCTCAATGACTTACCATTGGTTTCCTTTGGCAAGTACCTCTATTGCTCGATGTTGACACATATTGCCCTCAGTCCACCAATGCCTCAAGGGCTTAAATTTCACACCCCTCTCTGGCATCACCTCTGCCTATCCCGAACCTCCTTCGGCCTTCTTTTGATCCCTGCATTCCTCCCAATTCTAGTCGTTTGTCCAACCCATATTGTCACTCACTGCGTCCATTACCAGCAATGTTTCTAGCTGTCTGGCCCTCAGTTCTGCTTTCCTCCCCTCACTTTCCCAACTCTCTCTCTCTTCCTTGCAAGTTACCTTTCAAACCTACTTCTGACTACCTTTTTTTGGGTCATCTGTCCAATATCCACGTGAATGCCTCCTTGCAATGTTTCAGTGAGGCTCCCTGAGACGTTTTTCAAAGATGGTGTTAGCACAATAGCATCACCTCTTTAGCTCACCCAAAAAATCCAAATGGCCCACCCTCTTGAACAAAACCAAAGGGAAATCAATACACTCTTCATGTCCCTTACTCCAAAAATCATTTCCCCCACCCTTTTAAATTGCTGCAGACCACAATATCCATCAGTAGCTACTTTCTGCCTTCCCCCTCCAAGCAGAAATTCCCAAAACCTTGACAAAAAACAAAATAAATCTATATAAAGTCAATCCAATTCAGCATCAGTAACAGTGCTGAATGCAGGAGGTAATCCACTTCATCAACCTCTGCACCAGAACAAGTACACAGTACTTTAAAACAGAGATCCCATCTCCAACAAAATTGCTCCAATCGGAGGCCAAACCCATTTGGCCCGAATGCCTTGGAATGCAGTGCTTCCACTTAAGGTGAGGCAAGTGAGAATTATCTCTGACCCATTCAGACACTTCTTCAATGTTATGAATAAATGGATTTCAGTGTTCATTCGGGGAATACGCCACAACATGAACTGGGGCAATATACAAACTATGGACAAATGACAGCGCACAATTAATAGCTGTACTTAAGCTGAATTTCACCAGGCACGGCAAAGTTGAGCACAAAATTTCCCACTTCTCAATTTTTCCCCTTCCCATTCTGCCATGGGCACGGACTCAAATTGAGAACAGCTCTGTGAATCAGGCACCTTCCCGATCCCTCATGATTGGGGACCAATCTCCCCGTCAAGAATGATTGTAAACAATACAGGGTGGAAAAATGCTCTCGGACAGCAAAACAAAACCTGGCCATTGCTAATTGGCAACCCAACTTGTGCACCATCATATTTTACGCAAAACATTTGGGCAAGGTATAAAAAGCATGACTGCCCGAGTGAATCCTAGCCAGGATAAGACTGATCATTGTTTACAATCCATTTCCCCCATTACTGGCTGTAGTGATGGGGTTACCTCCTGCTGAAGTTCTCTACTCTGACACTTCTCCTTTACAGCAGCTGTTCAACTCGGATTCTTCGGATTTGCCAGCTGGTCTGGAAAGGTATTCCAGCAAACATTTGTAAAACAAAATTTTTGAGTTTCTCCAAATAACTTTTGGTCAGTTTCTTGACCTTTGCTCATGCAATCGGTTTTCTTGGCAGTGGATTCCATCACTGCCACCAAGTTTTATCATATAGTTTGATGCCCACATTCAAACAGTTTGAGCTCCAGACAGACCAGTCAAGGCAAAGGTAAGGTTAAGAATAGCCTTCAGGTTTAGAACTCCAATCATTGTATATTAAGACTAACTGACACTATACAAGGCTCTAATCTGACTGTTATATTATTGATGATAAATTAAATGATTAAGGTGCCTTTGAGATGGTGGTAGTGGTGAGCTGCCTTTTTGAATCACTACAGTCCATGTGCTGTAGGTAGTCTCACAACACTGTTAAGGAAGGAATTCCAAACTTTTGTCCCAACAACACTGAAGGAATATTTCCAAATCAGGATGTGAGTGGCTTGGAGAGAACTTGCAGTGGTGGTGTTCCCATGTATCGGCTGTCCTTATCCTTTGAGATGGTCATGTATTTGAAAGATGCTGTTCATCACTTCACACCAAATTAACTCCACCCAAGCTGCAGTATTTATGCCCAATGAGGTGCAGCCACTATATATCATTGGAAATTGTTTCTACAGTCCGAGAGCCCCAAGTTTATTGTAGCACTATTATGGGCCAGACCAAATCACCTCAAAATATATCCAGATAGTCTAGAGCCAAACATTTTCTTATTTTAAAAGTAAGTGTTAAGATGTTGTGTTCCAGGTGCAACTTGTTTGGTCAACCTTCTCAAATCTAAGCAAAAGCCATTTAATTCATACACTAAATAGAAAGAAGAAATTGGAATAACTTAACAGAATATTAGATGATTTTACTTCTAAATAGTAACTGCTCCAATATAGTAATGTCGCAAACACACCTTTGGCAAATTCAGAAAAACAGATGCAATTCCAGCAGGAGGGGAAAAAAAACATTAAGAGAAATCGGAGAGAGACACACAGAGACCCCACCCATTCAGGCTGCTTCTATTGTTCCAATTTCAAAAAAACCCCAAGACCTCACAAACTATTTACTTTATTGGATCCAAATAGACAGCTCAACACCTCGGACTTAAAACCTCTCCAAAAAAAAAGAACAAAATACACTTCCTAAAGCGTTAATATTGTGACAACACCCTCCTGTTGGTTTCCCTCCCTGATGACACTGGAGGAAACACACCAAGATCATGTGGGTGGCATGGTGGCTAGCATTGTTGCCTCACAGCGCCAGAGACACGGGTTCAATTCCCACCTCAGGCGACTGTGTTGAATTTGCACATTCTCCCCGTGTCTGTGTGGGTTTCCTCCGGGTGCTCCGGTTTCCTCCCACAGTCCAAAAATGTGCAGGTTAGGTGAATTAGCCATGCTAAATTGCCCGTAGTGTTAGGTGATGGGGTAAATGTAGGGGAATGGGTCTGGGTGGGTTGTGCTTTGGCGGGTCGGTGTGGACTTGTTAGGCCAAAAGGCCTGTTTCCACACTAAGTAATCTAATCTAATCTAATCTAATCTAATTCAATCTGGAACTATACTAGTCCGAGTACATCTATCTTTAAATATTTTACCTATTTAGTCCACAAAGACTCATTGTTCTATTTTTCTCCAAATTGCACATTTGGAGTTGTAGAGAAAACGTTACTGCATGGCTCGCAAAACCTGCAAAGTTTACACAAGTCCTAATGCAAATGCCAAAATGACTACATACGATCAAATCTACACTCAGTGTTTAATTTTGCTTGCAGAAGAAACCACGAGGGTTAAATGGGTTAAATTAGAGGACAGCTGTCTATACACTCAGGGGAAGCTTTCATTTATCTATCCCAAGGTGCCTTTGAGATGGTGGTAGTAGTGAGCTGCCTTCTTGAATCACTGCAGTCCATGTGCTGTAGGTAGTCTCACAACACTTAAGGAAGGAATTCCAAAATTTTGTCCCAACAACACTGAAGGAACATTTCCAAATCAGGATGTGAGTGGCTTGGAGAGAACATGCAGTGGTGGTGTTCCCATGTATCAGCTGTCCTTGTCCTTTGAGATGGTCATGTATTTGGAAGATGCTGTCTCAGGAGCCTTGATGAATTTCTGTTGCACAGACATTGTGCAGGAGAAAAGTTAAAGCAGTGATCCGAATGAGGGCTTTAAAGGATTTGATAGAGTCTGAAGTAAATTATTTTCTCTGGTGGAAAGTCGAAACAAGAAGTAACATCAATAATTACAACAAGGCCTCCAGTGGATGATATTACAAAGTGCTTCCTCAGTGGAAATCTCTAACACTTTCCAAAAAGCCACTGCCAGCACGACAGTCATTAAAGCACCCCAACACCTCTACTTCCTCAGAAGGCTAAGGAAATTTGGCTTGGCCACAATAAGTCTCACCAATTTGTATAGGTGCACCATAGAAGGCATCCTATCTGGATGCATCACAGTGTGGTTTGGCAACTGCTGTTTCCAAGACTGCGAGAGAGGAGAGTTGTAAATGCAGCCCAGTCCATCATGCATATCAGTCTTCCACCCATCAACTCCAACCTACACTTCCTGCTGCCTCTGGAAAGCAGCCAACATCAAAGACCCCTCCCACCCTGGTTATACTCTCTTCCATCAGGCAAAAGATTTAAAGTTTGAATACACACACAAACAGATTCAAGAACAGCTTCTTCCCTGCAGTTATCAGACTTTTGAATGGACCTATCAAATGTTAATGTTGACCTCTTCCCCCTCTCTGCACCTTCCCTGTGGCTGTAATACTATTCTGCCCTCTCTCTGCTATTCTGATGCACTTTGTGTGGTATGATCTGCCCGTATAGCATGCAAAGTAACACTTTTCACTGTATGTCGGTACACGCGAGAACAATAAATCAATTGAGACTATGGTAGTGGGGGGGAAAAATAAGTTCAAATGGGATTTTGCTGCTTGGCATTGTAATATTTAAATGGAGATTGACAGACTTCTGTTAGACAAAAATAACAAGGGATCTGGAGAAAAGCGAATGTTAAATACAAATCAGCCACAAGGTGGGCTCATTCCTGTTTCCCATTCAGATTGCTGCTAAAAACAGAAACACCAATCACACCTTCATTTCCTTTGGTGATGCAGTTGAGTTAATTCCATCATAAATTCAAACTTGAAGTGCTATTTCACTGGATGCAAACTCGTGCTCATCTCCTCCACAATTACATATTCTGTTTCATCTCACTTCCTATATCTTTAAGTGCTCAGGCATTGTGGGATATAATAGCTCACCATCACCTCTCATGTAGGTGAGGATCAACAATGAGCGTGTGTCTGTCAGAGTGTGCAATGAACAAAGATATGCATTCCTTTATCTCCATCCCCTGCTGCTATCAAAGGGTTACATGGACCAGGCTGAACTTCTCAAAGATATAACAGACCATGTACAAATCTCATCCTTCAACATACAAAAATCATTGGATGCATTTGAGCAGCTCTCCTGCTTCACAGAGTTTCTATTCTGTTTTATGAGCAGGATCAGCGTGCAGTGTAAACCCACAAACAAACTATTGTATATTATCTGTATTCAATTAGCCTGACAGAAAGAAAGATTGCCTTTACCATGGCTCTATCACTTTCCTCCAATTATAACATCAGTTATATTTAAATATAAAATAAGGTCTGCGATATTACAATGCCAAGCAGCTAAATCCCATTTGAATGCTATGAAAAGTACAATTGGTTTCCAGGCACTAGATTCTGACCCAAGTTCTACTGTTACAAAACAAGCCCTTTCTGCACAAGGGTACTTTCTTAAGTCAATAAAGTAATCTCCATAGCCTGCACAAAAGCTTTCTGCGTGAAATATATCAATGTCCATCCTCTTGGAACAGTAGCCAATAGCATGCCTCAGCACAGCTGGGATGGGATCTATCAATGACTTAGTGTTACTTCCAAGCAGTTTAAGTGTTTAAGCATTCGTCATATATCAACTATCTTTTAGAAAAAAAAACTTAATATTCATAAGGACAACAGTACCGTGGTTATTTCCTATATTATAACTAAATTATAACAAGTGCTGCTTCTACACCTGCCTTTGGTCATTACAGGTATACAGTATTCCTTTTAGATGAACTCCAGAGCCATTGTTGAAGTGAGACAGCATCTGATTCACAAACACGCAAAGATGAGGCAAAAAACAAACTACTTTACACTGTTAAACCACTGGCAGCTCACTGCTCAACTGAGTTTCTTCACAGTTCCTATGGCCTCATTATTTAGAAAATGTCCCAAGTTATATTTTTGGGTCTAAAGTAGATTACTGTAGAAGGTTTAACAGAATTGGTCACAATTTTGCATTGAATATGGGTGAACTATATACCAGTGGAAAGGTTGGACACCAGGAGACAGAGTTATGACAGGTATTATCAAAACACCAAAAGGACAATTAAGAAAAAAGGAGTGGTTACAATCCAGAATGCTCTGCTCAAAAGAGATGCTAAAAATGGATTGTCACAGTTTTCAAAAAGGAACGGGATTAGACTTGACTTTGAAAAAAAAGTACAGCTTATTTGAAAAGCCCAAAGAGCCAGAGGAAAGTGGGGCTAACTTGAAACCTGAAGCTTTAAGAGGCACGGGTGATAAACTGAATGCTTGATTTCTGTATGGACAGATTTTACCACAAGAACGAGCAAATACTGAAAATTCGTCAGTCAAATCTCAGATGGCGACAAAAGAATACAGATGGGAGGTGGAGGACCTGGAAAAATGGTGCACTGAGAACAACCTAGCTCTCAATGTTGGCAAAACCAGGGAACTCATTATTGACTTTAGGCAGGATGTTACTCATGCCCCTCTAGACATTAACAGTACAGAGGTGTAACGAGTGGAGAGTGTCAAGCTCCTGGGAGTGGTCATCCACAACAAGCTTTCTTGGACTCTTCATGTGGACTCACTAGTTACAAAGGCCCAACAACAACTTTTCTTCCACTGAGGAAGCTGAGGAAATTTGGCATGACTGCAAATACCCTTGCCAGTTTTTATAGGTGCGCCATCAAGAGCATTCTGTCTGGATGTATCACTACCTGGTACGGCACCTGTACCATTCAAGATCGGAGACGGTTACAGAGAGTGGTGAACTCGGCCCGGACAATCACAAAGGCCAACCTCCCATTGATAGATGGATCCTATCAGGCCCGCTGTCAAGGAAAGGCCGCCAGCATTCTCAAAGGTCCATCCCACCCTGGCAGTGTTTTTCTACAACCTCTACCATTGGGAAGAAGGTACAGAAGCCTGAACGCACGCACCAGCTGGTTTTGAAACAGTTTCTACCCTACTGTTGTTAGGATACTGAATGGACTCTCAAACTCTTGACATTCGCCGATACCTGTGTTTTTGTTTTTGCTGCTGTTTACCTATTATTTACTGATTTATGCTACTTAACTTGGAGCAATACAGGCAGATCTAAGACAAAGCTTTTCACTGTGCCTCGGCACACGTGACAATAAATTCAATTCAACTCTGGCACCGTCTCAAAAGAGCCAAACGCTGAATCTTTCTGGAGGATTTAAGCACAAAGTATCCTCCTACACATTATTTTCCATGAACACACAGAGCATGATATTTACTTCCAATTCTATATTTATCACAATAAAAGGGTTTTAATAATAAGTAATGAGTGAATGAAAAAATAAATATACTTTACTCTTAAATTGTATGAGTCTGAGGAAGTGCCAACTACAAAAAAAGGTTCAACACACAGTAGCTTGGCGGTTCAAACATTGAACCTTGTGGAGAGATGTTGCTGACGCTTTGTCTTGCGTGGATAAGGACAAAATATCAAACTATCACAATCATTTACACAACAGGGGAAAGAGGGTACTGATTGGTTGGCAAGTTGACTGATTTTCTGAGGCATTGCCACGGAGAAGGCAGCAGGGGACTCTGGTCTCCCCAAGTACCCGGGTATGGCTTGAACAACATATTCCTTTTGCTGACAGAGAACAGCTCCCAGTGTATGAATGCACATCACTTTGAGAAAGTGTAAATGTTTGAAGCTCAACTGATCATCTTAAATTGGTTCCAGTACAACTATTCGTGCACTTGGCAATGTTCAGCAAGTACTGCCCAATCACAAGAAACAATAGTTTTATTGTGGGCTTTTGCAAGCACGGGTCTGGTTGATTAGTCTATATGCTGCCTGTTCTCAACAACCAAAGGAATATGCTGTTTGGTTCGATCGATCATTGGGACATACACCTTTCATACCTGGCATCCCACAGGCACTGAAAATCACAATGTTGCTCAACTGTGTTAGGCAGAAATGTCTTTCAGAATGCCAGTGAGCTCCAGGATGCTGGCAACAGGAATTCAAGATGTTCAGTTAGATTCTTCCTTGTCGGCGGTGTTAACTCACTGCAATATGAATATTATTTACCACTTATTAGCCAAGACAGAAAGTCTTGCTGCATGTAGGGAATGTCATTAATGAAGTAGCTGAAGGTGGTTGGCCTATGACTCTATGGCGAGGAATTCCTGCACAGGTGCCCTAGAGCCAAAGTGACTGACTTTCAAGAAAAACCATTTGCCCTCAGTGTGACTCCAACCACTGGAGAATCACCCCTCTGCCACGATTTGTCACCGATTTCAATTTCCCTTTGCTGAATGTCACACTTAGTGGCCTTGATGCCACAGCCAGTTACTCTCACCTCACCTTTGGGATGCAGCTCCTTTGTCCATGTTCATGCTGAGACTATAATAAGATGTGGAGCTGAGTAATTCTGGCACAATCCAAACAAAGCATCAGTGAGCACCTAATTACTGCGCAAAAGTGAGGACTGCAGATGCTGGAAACCCCAGAGTTTAGATTAGAATGGTGCTGGAAAAGCACAGCAGGTCAGGCAGCATCCAAGGAGCAGGATGACAGCTGTCAATAGCACCTTCAATGATCTGAAGTAAACCAACAGGGGAGCAATGACTGGAATGGATTTGTCAAGTTTTAAAAACAAGTCGCCCATTGAGCTTTCTCTTTTCTAGAGAGCCTGTTCAATCTTGCCTGACAGTTTACAAACTGAGCATTAAACAGATAAAGCAAAAGGAAAACAAAAATGAAAAAAACCCAGAAGTTTTCTGCTGGTAGTCTCTACCTTTTTACTGAGATAGTAGCAGTCAAGCTCTCAGACCCTAATAGGGGCATGGATAGGGCAACTAGACAAGGTCTTTCCCCTGTGATGGGGGAGTCCAGAAGTAGAGGGCATAGGTGTAGGGTGAGAGGGGAAAGGTATAAAAGGGACCGAAGTGGCAACTTTTTTGCGCAGAGGGTGGTACATGTATGGAATGAGCTGCCAGAGTAAATAGAGGAGGCTGGTACAATTATAACATTTAAAAGGCATCTGAATGGGTATATGAATAGGAAAGATTTAGAGGGATATGGGCCAAGTGCTGGCAAATGGGACTAGATTTAGTTGGAATATCTGGTCGGCATGGACGAGTTGTACCGAGAGTTTGTTTCTGTGGTGTACATCTCTATGACTCTAAATGGCAAGCAATATACATATTGGAGGCACTGAACACCACCAACCAATAAGATTAGACAATATGGAAACAGGCCCTTCGGCCCAACATGTCCACACCAACCCTCCAAAGAGTAACCCAACCAGACCCATTTCCCTCTGACTAATGCACCTAACACTATGGGCAATTTAGCATGGCCAATTCACCTGACCACATCTTTAGACTGTGGGAGAGAACCGGAGCACCCAGAGGAAACCCACACAGACACGGGGAGAACGTGCAAACTCCACACGGACAGTCGTCAGAGGCTGGAATCAAACCCGGGTCCCTGACACTAGGAGGCAGCAGTGCTAACCACTGAGCACTGCTCCCACCGTTAACATACAGGACACTACCTGTATGTTAAAAAGGTCAGAACGCTGACTGCCCACTCGAAGGGGATGGACCAATATATGAAGATACAGTGAAAAGTGTTTTGTCACCACAAGGCAGAGATCTTGGTAATCCACATGAGAATAATTATCTGCCCACAAGAACCCAAACACAACTGTTCCTTAGGGGACAAACAGGCAAGTTCCCCATGCCTGATCTGCTGTGCTTTTCTCCAGCAGTACACCCTCAACCCCCACAGTTCCCCATCAGGAGACATTATATTGGGTCTGTCTTTATCTTCCTAGATTTACCTGTGGGATGTGGGCGCTGCTGGCTGAACCAACATTCATTATCCATCCCTAATTGACCTCAAGGGAGGAGAATCACATTCCTGAAACATAGCATTCACTGAGGGTGTAGGGGTACCCACAGGACCTATCAGGGCTGGAGCTCTAAGATTTTGACCCAACCATGGGGAAGGGACAGCAACATGGTTCCAAGTCAGGACAGTGCGTGGCTCAGAGGTGGAATTTTTGCATGAGGTTCATACAGGCATCTGCTACTCTCATCCTTCTCGATTGGATTGTAATGGATTTGATCAAGCTTGTATTTCAGTTGCCAGGAACTAAGTGTAGGCAATGCACTGTCCTTCCAGAATGGGGGCAATATAGCAAGGATTAATCACTGTAGGTTTGCACATTAGATTAGATTAGTTTCCCTACAGTGTGGAAACAGGCCCTTCAACCCAACCAGTCCGCACCGACCCTCCGAAGAGCAACCCACCCAGACCCATTTCCCTCTGACTAATGCACCTAACACAATGGGCAATTTAGCATGGCCAATTCACCTGACCTGCACATCCTGTTACCCAGTTATGTACAATATGGCCTTTGCCATTTTGCATATGCTTTCTTAGCAGGGATATTAAAGTAACTATTTGGAGAAGAAGAAATTAAAGTATGATGTCTAATTTACCAAATTAAAATGTTAGGAGTGATGTCACATCATCAAGAAAAGTCTGGCAGACATACTAGATACCAAATGGAATCAGGGAATTGAGGTTATTATCGGAGAGAGAATTGAATCAGTGCGTGGAGTTTTGGGAAATGCGAGCTGAAATCAAATTGAACAGGAAAGTATATGTCTGGATTCTAGATCACAAACTGTTAACCTTTGGTATAGAGCAGAGGAGGAGCCACTTACATGTGACTACCAGAGTGATTTTTCAGAAAATTCCTCATCAACCATAAGATTAACAGCTCTGATATTCAACAACGCTGGTTGGTGCATAGGCTATTCTCAGGAAAAAACCTCAGGATAAATGACATCAAGGTGGTCACTGCAAACGATACAAAACAAAAACGCCTTACAGAGGTCTGCAGTGCTTACCACCTCCCCTGGGAAAATACTGGAGCCAAATGACCCATTGGAAGGCAACAACTCAGATTTGGTTCTGCATGCTGAGGAGCATCTACGCGTCTGAAGTAAGTCCAGATACAGAACGACAGAGGTTCTCTGGATGCCCGTGCTGATCCTTCAGTCCCAGGGGGACCACAGTGGAAAATTTTGGTCGTAACCACAATGAGGTCAGGTGGAGCTCAATGTCAGAAAAGGGCATCTGACAGGGAACTGATCATCAGATATGGCACTAAAATCAAAATTAACACTGAGCCAAGTACTAAATGAGTTACTAATTGGAGTCGATCAGCCCTGTAATCAAAGTGGTTTTGAAACTACACTACAGAAGCAAACTTAGTTCTCTTCAGATCGTTTATATGCACATCCTCTGATGTATTTTACCCAGCCGTGCTCAGCAATAGGAGGGGCACTGGCACAACTGTACGTCACTTACTTCCTCTTTAGGCAATGGTAATATGACCTTCTGCCAAAGGTTTACTCAATTCTTCAGATTGCCTGCACACACGTTAAAGTTTAACCAGTGAAGCAGCAGAACAGCTTTGTTGACCAGAATGTGACTGGCAGTCACCTATACAACTTTCAGTGATCGGACTCAAGCAACAGCACTCGGAGTTTCAGCTCAGCCAAAGGTTCAAAAGGTCATAAAAGCTCAATCTCCATAATTCAAGACAACACTGGTGCAGGTCGCAGACGGTGGAAATACGAACAGGTTGCAAGGTGGCAAGTGCAGGCAGCCCTGGGCAGCAGCGGTGGCAAGGTTGAGCGTTTGAGGGGTGCAAGCCCAGCACGGCCAAGCACTTACAGGCAGCGGTGTTGAACTGTTAATTGTGATTTTTTTTTTATTTTTCTAATTTCAAGTAAGGTCTGCAATGTTTAACTTTTTAAAAACTATGTTTTCTTTATTTTTCTCCTTTGTACCAATATTCTGTACCTAGGTACCTTTATACCTAAGATGGCAACTCGTAAACTTTCCACTGTTCTCATGTAGTACATGTAACAATAAAGTCAATTCAATACAATGCTAGAGATCTTTAGGATGATGTGTTAAACTGAGGGGGAATTTATTTGCAGGTAGGTATAAAAGATCCCACTGAACCATGTGAAGATGAACAGTAAGGTTCAGATGCATCCTAGTTATTTTCAGCCTGAACCACGTCACTTATAACACAGACTGTAATCTGGTCACCTTTTGTTATTTTTGAGGGAATTTGTGGCACTCAAACCGACTGCCACAATTCCCAACATGAGAAGGAATACATCCCAAATCATGTCAAGTGTCTCGGGAAATCCTGGAGGTTATGAAAGGCACTATACAAATGCAACTTCTTCCCTTGTATTTTCAGATAAGAGTTGGGCAGAAAACAAACAGTATGTTCAAGTTTACCCACTCAAAAAGAAAGAGGTTCCTTGGTACATTTTGAAGAGGACAGGAGTTTTCAGGGTGTCCTGGCTAATAGTAGTGTCAACCAATATCAGATCAATCAATTTGTGGGATCTTGTTAAATACACATTGCCTCCCGGAATGCAGTGGCTACAATGGCTCAGTGGTTAGCATTGCTGTCTCAGTGCCAGACACCCAGATTTGATTCCACCCTCGGGCGACTATCTGAGTCTACATGTTTTCCATATCGGCTTGGGTTTCCTTCAAATGCTCCAGTTTCCTCCCACAGTCCAAACTTTGGAGGGGGTTACGTGGATTGGCTGTCCTAAATTGCCCATCGTGTCCAAGTACGTGTAGGTTGTATGAGTTAGCCACGGGAAATGCAGAGTTTCAGTAGAGGGTAAGGGGATGGATCCATGTAGGATGCTCCAAGAATCAGTGTGGACTCGATGGGCTGAATGGCCTGTCATGCTCCAAGAATCAGTGTGGACTCGATGGGCTGAATGGCCTGTCGGGATTCTATGATTCAAAATCAAAAGGAAACTTCACTGGCTTTGAGGGGGGGGGGGGGGGGGAGATGCGCTATGGAAATCCAAAATCCCATGGGAAATTTGGAAATTGCAACAACAAAAAAAAAGTACTTCAGCGGTGAATCAAAATCCTAGCTGGTTTTTACTTGCAATTCATTTTTCGTTTTGCTTTAGTCAAGTTATTTTCCACGCTTCCCATACATGAACAGTATGACAGAACAAGAGAAAATTAAAATTACTGAGCAAAATAGGCACTGTAGCAATAATATTTTGTACAGCACAAACATTAAACTGGTTTGCAACATGAAAAGTAAGGCTGGAAAACAGATGAAGGATATCCCCACAAAAAAAATTACAATTTCATTGGTCCATTTCTTGCATTAATTGTGGTCCTAGTCACCATCATCTTGCTAATCCAACTGAAAAAAAAAGGCTTAAAAATGTTTTAAATTCATCTAATTTCTACATTCGGAGACCAGCTTATTAAAGAAATGGACTGGTTGGGAATGACTGCAGAATTCAAAAGTGTACGAGAAATTTGCATTTTGTCACAACCTTCAGGCATCCTGAAGCTCTTCATTACTGAAGAGCCATTATTGCTGCAATGTAGGGGAATGAAATAGATCATTTGCACACAGCAGGATCACCATAAGAGTAATTAAATGAACGAGCAGGCACCCTGTTTGTTCAGCTGTCCACAAGCATCACATATGGATCACAAACAAGGGTGGAGGAGGAGAGAAATGGCTTAGAAATGACGGAGGTCATTGTTTAACATTTCCCCCTCCTGAAAAAAAACTCTTGCACAAGAAAGAGATGCCTTGGGCTGGTTTGTTGGATTGAGACAAACTCCAATGTTAAAAATCACACAACACCAGGTTATAGTCCAACAAGTTTATTTGGAAGCACACTAGCTTTCGGAGCGCTGCTCCTTCATCAGGTGGTTCATCACTGCCTGATGATGGAGCAGCACTCCAAAAGCTAGTGCTTCCAATTAAACCTGTTGGACTATAACCTGGTGTTGTATGATGTTTAACTTTGTACACCCCAGTCCAACATCGGCATCTCTAAATCAAAACTCCAATGTGCTGGTTATCTTCATATACTACTATACAGAACTGAACTGAACTGTTTAAGTGACTAAGATGTTTTAATGAATAGTACATTGAAATAAAGATTATATTTCAAAAGTATACTTTAAATACATACATAGTCACTCAAGCAGTTCAGTTCTGTACAGTCTCTGCATGTGGAGAAACAAACTTTGGAGTTTGACTTTCCTGACAATTCCAGCAAACCCACCAAAGGCATTTCTTCCTCATGCAAGATACCATTTACATGTACTTAAGGCACAGGGAGAAATTTAAAATCCAGCAGAGCAGGACAAAGGGTTTAAGTCAGAAGGGAAAACAGAGTACGAAAGTAAGCTCATGGAAAATGGAGAAGAACTGAATGCAAAAAACTTCCAAAGATTGTGAAGAGAAAAAGACTGAAGACAAATGTAGGTCCCTTGCAATTAGAATCAGGTGAATTCCCAACAGGTAAAGATGGCAGACTAGTTGAAGAAATACTTCGGATCTGTCTTCACTAAGGAGGACACAAATAACCTTTAGGAAATGCTAGGGGTCAGACGGTCAAACACGAAAGAGGAAATGAAGGAAATCCTTATTAGTCAGGAAAGGGTATTGGGGAAATTGGTGGGATTAAAATCTGATAAGTCCCCAGGGCCTGATGCTCTGCATCCCAGACTACTTAAGGAAGTGGCACGAGAAATAACATTTGCATTGGAGATTATTTTCCAGCATTCTGTAGAGCTCCAATGGACTGGAGGGTAGCGAATGTAACTCACTCTAAGGAGGGGGAGAGAAAATGGGGAATCATAGGCCAGTTAGCCTGACAAGGATATAATAACTGAGCATTTGAGAAACAGCGACAGAATTAGTCCTGGTCAGCATGGATTCACTAAAGGGAAGTCATGCTTGACAAATCTGGAATTTGTTTGATGTGGTGACCATTAGAATAGACAATGATGAATCAATAGATCTTGTCTATCTGGACTTTCAAAAGACTTTTGACAAGATTCCACGAGATTGGTAAGGAAAATTAAAGCTCATAGTATTGGAGGTAATGTATTGACACGGATAGAGAACTGGTTGCCAGACAGGAAGCAGAGAATTGGAATAAACAGCTCCTTTTCAGTGCGGCAGATAGCGACAAGTGGGGTGCTGCAGTGGTCAGTGCTGGGACCTCAGCTGTTCACAATGTACAGTAACAATTTGGACAAAGGAATTGAATGTCATACTTCCAAATATTCAGATAACACTAAGCCAGATAGCAGCCTATAAGGAGGATGCTAACAGCCACAGGGTGAATTCGACTGACTGGCTGAGCGGGCAAATACAATACGATGTGGATAAATATGCGGTTATCCACTTTGGTCACAAAAACGGAAAGACAGATTATCAGAATGGTGGCAGTTTAGGAAAAAGTGAGGTGCAACAAGACCTGGGTATCATGGTGGAACACAGTCGCTGAAGGTTGGCATGCAGGGTTCAGCACGCAGTGAGGGAAGCTAATGGCATGCTGACCTTCATAACAAGAGGAATTGAGTATCACAGTAAGGATGTCATGCTGCAGTTAAACAGGGCCTTGGTGAGGCCACACCGTGAGTATTGTGTGCAGTTTTGTAGCCTGGTCTCCTAGTCGGAGGAAGGACATTCTTGTTATTGAGGGAGTCCTGCAAAGGTTCACCAAACCAATTCCCAGGATGGCAGGACTGATATGAGGGAAGACTGGATCAACTGGGCTGTATTCACTGGAATTTCAAAGAATGGGGATCTCAAACAAATCCTGATGGGACTGAACAGACTAGATATGGGAAGAATGTTCCTGATATTGGGGCAAGTCCAGAACTATGGGGTCTAAGTATAAGGGATAGGCCATTCAGGACGAAGATGAGAAAGAATTTCTTCACTCAGTTGTGAACCTGTGAAATTCTCTCCCACAGGAAGCTGTTGGGGCCAGTTCATTAGACATATTCAAGAGGGATCTGTAGGTGGCTCTTGTGCTGAAAGGGATCAAGAGGTTGGGGGGAAGAGGGCAGGAATGGGATACTGAGATTGCATTATCAGCCAAGATCATATTGAATGGGGGTAGAGGTTTGAAGGGCTGAATAGCCTCCTCCTGCACCTATGTTTCTCTGTAAGGGTCAGTTGATGTAATCTGAGCTCACCTGTTTCACAGGAGTACTTTCACTTGCAGAAAGAGGACAGACTACAGACTATCTGAGGAGCAAGAGAATGCTCTGCAGGGGCTCGCCTACAAACTCTGAGTAAACCATCCTATTCATGTTGATAGACTGGGGCTTTCACCTATGTCTCATCCTTGTTGTCATCAAGGGGTTGCTTATCCCTGGGGTACAATGAGGGAGAGAGAGGGAGGGGGAGAGAGAGAGA
>NC_057731.1:5958950-5983302 GCF_004010195.1 Chiloscyllium plagiosum | reverse complement strand
AGAGAGATAGTGAGACCATGCCTGTGTGTGTGTGTGTGTGTGTTTGTGTGTGTGTGAGGGGGAGAGAGGGAGAGGGGGAGAGAGGGAGAGGGGGAGAGGCAGGGGGAGAGAGGACTATGTCAACATTTGTGGGGATGGGGGTGGGGGGGGGGGAGAGGGAGGGAGAGAGAAGAGTTATGGTACAGTTGATTCTTCATACTAGAAGCTGTTATTCTTAATTCCTTCACTGAGTGAGGAACAGGCTAGAAGGAAGGAGTGACCTCCTGTTCTAATGTTGTTTCTAGCTGTTTTGATGTTGGCTCTGCATCTATGATACCCTTGATTTGTCTCTCTCTCTCAACCCCTCACAGCCACTCATGTCTAGGTCTGAATCTCCTGTTCTTCCCCCTCATACCCAGCAATCTATCTCCGCAATTTTCCCCCTTCCCCAGAACCTCGTTCAATTGGGTCAATGGGCTGATGCAGTTTAGATTAGATTACTTACAGTGTGGAAACAGGCCCTTCAGCCCAACAAGTCCACACTGACCCTCCGAAGAGCAACTCACCCAGTCCCATTCCCCTATATTTACCCCTTCACCTAACACTACGGGCAATTTAGCATGGTCAATTCAACTAACCTGGGCATTTTTGGACTGTGGGAGGAAACCGGAGCACCCGGAGGAAACCCACGCAGACACAGGGAGAATATTTGCCTGAGGCGGGAATTGAACCCGGGTCTCTGGTGCTGTGAGGCAGCAGTGCTAACCACTGTCTCCGTTTAATTTGGAGAAGTGTGAGGTATTGCATTTTGGTAAAACAATCAAGGGCAGGACTTGTACAATTAAAAGGAGGGCTTTAGGTAGTGCTTAGAACGGACAAACCTCAGGGTTCACGTCCATAATTCAATGAAGTTTGCATCACATATGGTTAGGGTGGTTAACGCAGCATTTCGCACGTTCTCACATTCATTGTGCAGACCTTTGAGTATAAGAGTTAGTATATCATGTTGAGGTTGTATAGGACGTCGGTGAGGCCTCATCTGGAGTGCCATGTGCTATTCTGGTCACTGCTACAGGAAGGATATTATTAAGCTGGAGGAGGTTCAGAAGACGTTTACTAGAATGCTGCTGGGAATGGAGGGTTTGAGTTAAAGGACAGCCTGGAACTTTTTTCACTGGAGCGTAGGAGATTGCTGGGTGACCTTATAGAAATTTATAAAATCGTGAGGGGTGTAGGTAAAAAGTGAATGACAGGTCTCTTTCCCCGAGTGGGGAATTTGAGACTGGGGAGCATTTGTTTTTTTTTAAAAAATATAGGGTCATAGAGACAGAGGTACAGCACAGAAACAGAACCTTCTGACCAACTGGTCCATGCCAATCAGATATCCCAACCCAATCTAGATCCATTTGCCAGGACTTCGCCCATATCCCTCCAAACTCTTCCTATTCATATACCCATCCAAATGCCTTTTAAATGTTGCAATTGTACCAGCCTCTACCACTTCCTCTGGCAGCTCATTCCATACACACACCACCCTCTGTGTGAAAAAGTTGCCCCTTCAGTCTCTTTTACATCTTTCCCCTCTCAACCTAAATCTATGTCCTCTAGTTCTGGACTCCCCCACCCCAGGGAAAAGACTTTGTCTATTTACCCTATCTATGCCCCTCATGACTTTGTAAACCTCTAAAAGGTCACCCCTCAGCCTCCAACACTCCAGGGAAAATAGCCCCAGCCTGTCCAGCCTCTCCTAGAGTAGAGTGGTGCTGAAAAAGCATAGCAGTTCAGGCAGCATCCGAGGAGCAGGAAAATTGACGTTTTGGGCAAAAGCCCTTTGTCAGGAATCAGGCTTTTGCCCAAAACGTCAATTTTCCTGCTCCTCAGATGCTGCTTGAACTGTGCTTTTCCAGCACCACTCTAATCCAGAATCTGGTTTCCAGCATCTGCAGTCCTTGTTTTTACCCTGTTCAGCCTCTCCCTGTAGCTCAAATCCTAACTACCTGCAACTCCACTTTCAAGGAGCTATGAACCTGCACTCCAAGGTCTCTTTGTTCAGCAACACTCCCAAGGACCTTACCATTAAGTGTAGATGTCCTGCTCGGATTTGCCTTTCCAAAATGCAGCACCTCACATTTATCGGAATTAAACTCCATCTGCCACTTCTTGGCCCATCTGACCAGATCCTGATGTAATTGGAGGTATTCTTCCCTGTCCACTGCACCTCCAATCTTGGGGTCATCTGCAAACTTACTAACTAAATCTCCTATGTTCACATCCAAATCACTTACTGTATATAAATGACAAAACGTAGTGGACCCAGCACTGATCCTTGTGGCACTCCACTGGTCATAGGCCTCCAGCAACCCTCCACCACCACCCTCTGGCTTCTACCTTCAAGCCAGTTCTGTATCCAAATGGCTAGTTCTCCCAGTATTCCATGAGATCTAACCTTGCTAATCAGTCTCCCATGGGGAACCTTGTCGAATGCATAGCTGAAGTACATATAGATCATGTCCACCGCTCTGCCCTCATCAATCCTCTTTGTTACTTCAAAACACTCAAATCAAGTTTGTGAGACATGATTTCCCACGCACAAAGCCATGTTGACTATCCCTAATCAGTCCTTGCCTTTCCAAATACATGCACATCCTGTCCGTCAGGATTCCCAACAACTTGCCCACCACCGAGGTCAGGCTCACCGGTCTATAGTTCTTGTCTTTACCGGCCTTCTTAAAACAGTGGCACCACGTTAGCCAACCTCCAGTCTTCTGGCACCTCACCTGTGACTACCGATAATGCAAATATCTCAGCAAGAGGCCCAGCAATCACTACCCTGGTTTCCCCAGAGTTCTAGGGTACACCTCATCAGGTCTTGGCGTTTTACCCACCTTTATGCATTTCAAGATATCCAGCAATTCCTCCTCTGCAATATGGACATTTTTCAAGATGTCACCATCTATTTCCCCACATTCTATATCATCCATGTCCTTTTCCACAGTAAATACTGATGCAAAATACTCGTTTAGTATCTGCCCATCTCCTGCTGCTCCACACAAAGGCCGCTTTGCTGATCTTTGAGGTGCCCTATTCACTCCCTAGTTAACCTTTTGTCCTTAATGTATTTGTAAAAACCCTTTGGATTCTCCTTCACCCTATTTGTCAAAGCTATCTCATATTCCCTTTTTGCCCTCCTGATGTCCCTCTTAAGAATACTCCTACTGCCTTTATACTCTAAGGATTCACTCGATCTATCCTGTCTATACCTGATATATGCTTCCTTCTTTTTCTTAACCAGATCCTCAATTTCTCCAGTCATCCAGCATTCCCTATACCTACCAGCCTTTCCTTTCACCCTGACAGGAATATACCTTCTCTGGATCTGCGCTCTCTCATTTTCCCGCCGTCCCTTTTCCTGCGAACATCTGCATCAAATCAGCTTTTGAAAGTTCTTGCCCAATACGGTCAAAATTAGCCTTCCTCCAATTTAGAACTTCAGCTCTTAGGTCTGGTCTACCTTTTCCATCACTATTTTAAAACTAATAGAATTATGGTCGCTGGCCTCAAACAAGTGCAGTTACAACATTTAAAAGACATTTAGATAAGTACATGAATAAAAACTGTTTGCAGGGATAGAGGCAAGTGGGATTGGTTTAGTTTGGGATTATAATTGGCATGGACTGGTTAGACCAAAGGGTCTTTGCCTGCTGTTATGGCACCATGACTCTGTAACAGATTGTCCATGTTCCCTCTCTGTATGAGCCTGCCTGGGCTTGATTATATTTTGATATTGTGTTTTTGTTTTGGAAGGTCGACAGTTCTTATCCTATTTGATACATTCTTTACTTTTTATAGGTCAATACTCAAAATCAAGACAAAGGAGTTAGCAAGGCATTGCCGATACTTTTATTAAAGTACTGCCACTGCTGCATTTCCCACCCTGGCAGTGCCTGTGGCCTGATGCTTTGAGATACAACAGGAACCCCAGGGCCATCTTATTCTGCTGCAAACACATACATGCACACCAAATACCCTGCCTACATTTTCCAAATGGAGCCCCCCCCACCACCCCCTACCCTGGCTTATATATACCTACATCCAGCACCACACACCCCACTGAAATGTCTGCTCAACATTATTACACCATTGAGGTAAAAACAATGACTGCAGATGCTGGAAACCAGATTCTGGATTAGTGGTGCTGGAAGAGCACAGCAGTTCAGGCAGCATCCAAGGAGCTTCGAAAATCGACGTTTCAGGCAAAAGGCCTTCATCAGGAATAAAGGCTTTATTCCTGATGAAGGGCTTTTGCCCGAAACGTCGATTTCGAAGTTCCCTGGATGCTGCCTGAACTGCTGTGTTCTTCCAGCACCACTAATCCAGAATTATTACACCATATGTGCCTTATTTTACCCCACCTCCCATCATTTGCCATAGCGTTATTCTGTTATGGCAAATTATCTGTTTAGTATCACAAATTATCATTCAAAACTTTCTGTACTTAACAGCAAATTCTGAAAAGTATTGGTTTGATCTGAACTTTGGTGTGAGATCAGTGCAGTGTTGATATTTTCCTTTTAAACTCATGGCCCATGAGCAGAACTGGAGACTTTATTAACATAGAACAGTAATGTTATTCGGAGTTAAGTGTTGCCTTCTGACTCTAAAAAAAGGAGGTGGTGAAGAAACTCAGCATGTCTGGCAGCATCTGTAGAAAGAAAAGGTAAGTTAATGTTTCAAATTGAGTGACCCTTCAGCAGAATTTGTTTTCTGACTGTTGTCTTTGGCTCTGGGATTATATTTTCCTCCATGAATGAATGAATGAATGAAGCTACGTAGAACCCCACCTGTGAGATCCCCTTCAACCCACACACTACCCTGATTTGAAAGCCGTTCAGAACGGAGGAAGGATTTCTTCACTCAGTTGTGAACCTGTAGAATTCTCTACCACAGTAAGCTGTTGGAGCCAGTTCACTAGATACCTTCAACAGGGAGCTGGACATGGCCCTTGATGCTAAAGGGATCAAGGTGAGAAAGCGTAACACTGGCACTGCGCAGTCCAAATGTCACTTGCCACTTATTTCACAGCCAGATATCTTGGGTTTTCCAAGCAAGTCCCATCCTTTCATTGAACATCTCATTAGTTTGGAAAGAGTTGTCAGGGAACTATTTCGAGACTTTCACCTTTTCTTTGCACTGGCCAGAGTGTTGCTACATTTTCTCTCCCATTAATTCCCGTCGACATGAAAAGCAGTCTTCTGCTGGACTTTAGTCCAGTAACCTGGATGTCACCTGCTCTCTCAGCATGAAGCAACTGCACTGGGATGTTAGTGCACAGAAAAATTATTGGAGAAGGAGCGTCTTTTGATTAAATGGATCATGTTTGCTTCTCCACCTGGACTGTTCCTCAAGACGTGGGAGTTTAAATTCAAAACCACCTTCGTAAACGTGTTTTCCCTGCAGCAATCTCATTAGATCAGATCAGATCTTAGAAATCACTGTTAAACCACTCCAGACTCATTATTATGCAAAGCATTAGTGCCAGCCAAAGTATTCATAAACCACAGACTATTTGCCAGTGCCCTTCATGGATTGCAAAATTTAGCAAGAGCAGACATGCTTAAGTCTACAGGTAGCTCGGAATTTAAACAGGCATTCCAAGCCTCACCGATTCCGAAGCAATAATGCTTTTTGAAAAGTTAATTTAAATATTAAGAAACAGGTAGCTGTACTGTTGAGCGTAGATTTCCGAGGGAAATTACCAGAGTCTACTGAATTTTACACAACATCTGAAAGCATTTCTTTGTAAAGTGTTTGTCCATGTTTAACTCTTATGTCCCTATTATACATGGAGCCAACATCTTTTAAGAATTAGAACAAACTGCCTCTTAATGTATATTTTGTAACTGATGATGTAAACATGCTTTGTTATACATTGTGAATAGGAAACCTGTGAATTTTCTGTTGCTAATCATGTGCCTTTGTCACATCCAGTTAGCTAAGTGCACCTACCTCTTGCTCCTTCATGATCTATACCACTCTACAAACCTTCTTGCCAGGCCAACATCTTATTGGCAAATCCACCTCGCCCTAATTATTTATTTGATTGGTCTAGCTTTTTGTCCCTTGACTATATACTCTACCGAAAATACTGTCTCCTTTTCAGTTTGTTCTGCTTAGGATTATTCAAGCTCTGAATCTTCAATAACAGGTATCAGTTACTGCCATGACTCTACAGAAGCCAGCCTCTGGGTAACAGCAGCAGACTACCAGTGGGGTCTGCTGACCACAAAGTGTGCACCCAATCAGCACTGAAAGATTGTGTTGGAAAAACACAGCCAATAAGGCCAAGCAGCATCTGAGGAGCAGGAACCTCCTGAAGAAGGGCTTATGCCTGAAACGTCGATTCTCCTGCTCCTCAGATGCTTTTAATTGGAGAAAGTGAGGGCTGCAGATGCTGGAGATCAGAGCTGAAAATGTGTTGCTGGAAAAGCGCAGCAGGTCAGGCAGCATCCAAGGAACAGGAGAATCGACGTTTCGGGCATAAGCCCTTCTTCAGGAATGAGGAAAGTGTGTCCAGCAGGCTAAGATAAAAGATAGGGAGGAGGGACTTGGGGGAGGGGCGTTGGAAATGGCTTTTAATTGCCCTGTAATGTGGTACATCCACACATGCATTTATGTTCAAGATGGTTTACCTCCCTCAAGACACAAGGAGAACCAGACTGCAATCTCTGCATCCCGTGAATAAGGTTTTCAAATTTAGACAGAAATGGGACAGAGATCCGAAATTTCCAATCACCCAAGCCATGCACGCACTGAGCAGCTTTCAAGATCCAATAAAAGTGGCCAACCTTACGGATGTGCAAAGTCATGGCTACTGACCGTTTTATTATTGGACACAATAGAAGTTTGTTTAGTCTTAACTGACATGGGAGACCTATTCATACACGAACATAACATTTTTATATCATCCAGAACCATTTACGTGGAACCTGCAAAAAAAAAAAGGTTTCATTTACATTGTGGCAGAAGTGGGTACTGCAGATCAGGGTCAAGTAGAGTGGTGTTGGAAAAGCATGGCAGGTCAGGCGGCATCCGAGGAGCAGGAAAATCGACGTTTCGGGCAAAAGCCCTTCATCAGGAATGAGCTTTTTCCTGCTCCTCTGATGCCGCCTGACCTGCTGTGCTTTTCTAGCACCACTCTAATCTGGACTTCTATTTACATTGTGCCAAAACTCTTAACCATCACAAAGGACCTCACAACTAAATGGTCAATTTTGGAGTGTCCTGGTAACCAACATTAAGTCAAGGCTTTGATTAAGCATTTCACCTGAAAGAGTGCGATACTCCCTCAGTGCTGCAATGATGCAATATCTGAGATTGTGCTCGCATTTGTGGAATGGGACTTAAACCAAATGAATCCAAAGGCGAAAGTTTAGGTCATCACCAAATGCTTCATGTACTGATTACTCTTGCAGTAGAGAGTGTTTGCCATGCAATAAGGGACACAATATCTATCCTGTACTAATCATGTTGCACAGAAGTGACCAGAAACATCACATGGCTTTTCAAAATGGGAACGTTTTGAGGGAGAATTGTTGGCCACAACACTTATCAAGTGTGTGATAAACACTATTGAAATACCTCACAAGGTCTTGAGCAGGCAGATAACCAAACCTCAAACAAAAGCATTATAGTAACTTTTGAGTGGAAAACATCAACTGGAATAGGAATTGTATGGTTAATAAAGAGATATTAAATTACTTGCATTGCAATGTCTCATGTTAGAAGAGATAAATCTGACAACCATGTGGTAAACTTGGATTGTATTTCCATCACAGTATAAATGGTATCCTACTTCCTGGTTACTAAACTATTTCACAAAACATATCACTGCAATACAGGCGATAAGTTTGCCAACCATCGAACTCCTTTCTCAGCTTGTAAACAGTAATGTTATTTTTTTCTCCACATTTATAACAAAATAACAAAAAGCAGGAATCTATTCAAAGGCTGTGACTCAGCTCAAGATTCAGATTACACTGATAAAATGCTCAAGGTCCACTCTAACAGTTTATAACTTCACTTGAACTGTCAATGTGTTACTACCGTGCAGCCAAGTCAATGGTTGAATGCACACGAAGTCCCATTCTCTTAAAGTGCTCTCAAGGTGACTTTTTAAAAACATACACCAGCAGCCGATTTTTCTCTTGCCCCTACCAAGAGGGATGTTATTTTCAAATCGTCAGAAGTCACTCAACACCAGGTTATAGTCCAACAATCTCCTTCATCAGGTGACATTTATCCACCCTAGCTCAGCACTGGCACCTCAACATCATTTTCCAATAGCATCAGTTTACCCTGTTAAAATCACCTAACCTGGGACACTTCCTCACCTAAAAAAAAAAGAGAAAACTGCCATGCTTCTACACCTTGCTCAACAGCAACTGGGTTAGGCATAAATGACATACGCACACTGCTCTTTGTTCAGGAAAATTCTATTAAAGAAAAAGATTGATACTGGAATGGTGTTTTTCATAACCTCAGTGCTTCCCAAAGCATTCCATAACTAATGAAGTGGTTTCCTTTTGATATGAGTCACAATTGCAATGGGGGAGAAAATAAGAGTCAAGTTTAGTCCTAACTGTAGAGTGAGAACAACTAGATAACCTCGTTTGAGAGTTAAAATACAAGGCTTTGGATACCAGGAAGCTTTGCATCTACACCAAATGTAGACAGGACCTCACAATCAACTCCTGTCCAAAAGGCAGGATATGTAACAATGCAGCACTCCTTCAGTAGCATCCTGATGTGATCATTTTAATTCTTGCCTTTGGTGAATGGCGTGAACCCAGAACCTCCTGATGCAGGGTTGAAGGCACATCATTGAGCCACAGCTGCCAACTCTCAAAAAAGGAACAATTCGGAAAAGAGCAGCAATTCATTGTACCGTCATTTTCAAAAAAAAATCTGTTCATTATAAGTTAGTACAACAGATTAAAGAACACCAGAAATAGCATGGAAACTAAGAGTTAAATCAACCAGGGTGCTCAATTCTCTGAACATTTAGTATGGAGTTTCTCAGTCCATCATATCTAAACATAGTCCACTCACTGCGTAAAGTAGCATCTTTTTAACCATGCATAGGATGCAAATAGCCATTTGGTACCCATTAATAATTAACCTCTAGAAGGCTTATTCCTTTGGGCATCCAGTGCGGGCAGATTGGAGGATGTCTTTGAGGGTCTGTTCCTGAATATGAACAGGTCCAGGGATCAGGCTGTGGAGATGGTCATGTCTGCCAACCGCCTGGCCACTTCACAGATATGTTCTACCCATGTGTCATTGGAGGGAGTGCTCTGTGTCCAATGCTGTCTCTGCCTTGAGAGAGAGGTGGGCAACACAGGGGGGGGAAAAAAAGTACTTCATCCCCCAACCCCATTTCAGTTTAGTCCCATCCCACTCTCCCTAGCACCAACGGCCCCACCAGCCCAACCAACCCCTTCGTTTTTTATTGTTTGCATTGCCCAAAATGAGCTTTGCACACAAACCTCTAACTGGCTGCACAGTGATTACTGATGGTGGTTGATAGTTTTAAGAAAATCAGAAAAGTCACATTTGAGGACAGTTAATAGTCAAACCACACTGTGGATCTGGAGTCACACACAGACCTTTCCTGGAGAACGTGACGAGATGGTGTTTTCAACAATAATGGTATGATTCATGAGGCAAGCTCTTTGCGACAATTCCAGATTTTACTTATAAATTCAAATAGCACCGCGTGCTGTGGTGGGATTTGAACATGCCTCCATAGCATTAGATCAGGTCGCTAGATAGTCCAGTAACATCACCATTCTTCTCCCTGCTTACACTGACCTGCTACTTTTTAATAAACTAAATTAATTTCCTCATAATTCAATCCTATTTGGATTTAGCCACAAAGGGCATGTTCAATTTTTAAAAGAGATATTTGATAAGCTGCCAGATGTGATACTTTATAAACGGGGCAGTGAAAGGTTCGCCAATATTTGAATTCAGGTTTTTCAGAGGAGAATGTTCCAGAATTCCCTCTCAAATCATACTGTAGAGTCAGGGATGTACAGCACGGAAACAGACCCTTCGGTCCAACCCGTCCATGCCAACCAGATATCCCAACCCAATCTAGTCCCACCTGCCAGCACCTGGCCCACATCCCTCCAAAACTCTTCCTATTCATATACCCATCCAAATGCCTTTTAAATGTTGCAATTGTACCAGCCTCCACCACGTCCTCTGACAGCTCATTCCATACACGTACCACTCTCTCTCTCTCTGTGAAAAAGTTGCCCCTTAGGTCTCTTTCATATCTTTCCCCTCTCACCCTAAATCTATGCCCTCCAGTTCTGGACTCCCCCACCCCAGGGAAAATACTTTGTCCATTTATCCTATCCATGCCCCTCATAATTTTGTAAACCAATATTCCAACAGTGACCTTCCAATGTCCTGTACAGCCGCAACATGACCTCCCAACTCCTGTACTCAATACTCTGACCAATAAAGGAAAGTATACCAAACGCCTTCTTCACTATCCTATCTACCTGCGACTCCATTTTCAAGGAGCAATGAACCTGCACTCCAAGGTTCAGCAACACTCCCTAGGACCTTACCATTAAGGTGTATAAGTCCTGCTAAGATTTGCTTTCCCAAAATGTAGCACCTCGCATTTATCTGAATTAAACTCCATCCGCCACTTCTCAGACCATTGGCCCATCTGGTCCAGATCCTGTTGTAATCTGAGGTAACCCTCTTCGCTGTCCACTACACCTCCAATTTTGGTTTCATGTGCAAACTTACTAATTGTACCTCTTATGCTCACATCCAAATCATTTATGTAAATGACAAAAGGTAGGAGGGCCCAGTAGTTGTACTTAAACCCACAAGACTGTAATAGATGGCAATTAGGGCAATTAGAGATGGACAATAAACGTCAAATAATAATTTGAGGTGAAGTTTAATCCACACATTCAAATTAAAACGGAAATCATTCACTCATAAGCAAAAGTTGACATCTTTCAGCATTACAACCATTTACACTTGTTTAAAGTGTTTGTTGCTCAAGGCTAACTTTGATGCATTTTCCAATTAAAGTTTGCCTAACTAGGCATCTTAATATGGCCTTTGCACAAAGTTCCACCCCCATGACTTCTGAAGTACAGTAATAAGAGTTTGAAAACCTGGTAAAAAAAAACAATCTGCGGTGGTTTTAAAGTCACAATCCAACCTTCCTTCATAACACCCTCACCACCCACTGATGTAAACATATATTCGCCGCAGTAAATCTCAAATCACACCTTATCACATTGAATTATTTATATTCGGAAAGCCGGCAAGGCGTTGATCTTAAACGGTAGTTTCCTACTCTCCCGCCGGTTAGAATTCCTGGAATATTTATAGCACTCCACACCAAGTGCGCTACTCGAGAGCTGGGACAGTACAGGATTGTTCCCTGATGCACTATTGCAGTGCAACCGATGTGTTTATATGAATTGAATGGAAAGGAGTCTCACGTAACTGCAAGGGCAATGGGAACTGGAGCAAGAATCCGGAGATTTCTGCTCCGAGTAAACATGTGGGTAATGCCCCGGGAGGTGAAATGGGGATAAGGTCACCTTATCCTGTAAAGGAAGGAGGAATTGCGCTCTCAGTCCCGGCGTACTGCCCGCTTTAGGTTTGTAGTTAGATATGTTTGTAGAGGCGACGGGAGGGGCTTCTGAAATACTGCATGCAACTTTATAATTTAAAGTGGATTGGAAAGTTCAAAAAATTTGTCTAATACAGTGTGAGCTGCAAACACAACGGCAGGCAAGGAGAAAAGATGGGATTGTGAATTGTAGCCTACTGTCTGTTGAAAATCCAACTCTAGCACAGGCGAAGTTCCTTTCTTACAGCCTGTAGGACTGCAGCCAGCTGTGAGGTACCAATGTAGTGTACACCTGGACTCACTCCCTTTTCCTGGAAACTTATTACTCGCAATTTCAAATAGTCAACTCAAAACACACACAGTTGCAGCCTCTCTCCACTGGAAGTGGATCCGTGCAGGTAAAATGGAAATTAATGTGTGCCCAGCTACATATGATTGGCTTTTCTAAAAAGAAAGCAACCAAAACAAACTTCTCCCCCCCCACCCCCACCAAAAAAAATGACGCCCTCAATTTGCAGATTATTTTCTGTTGGATGGGGAAAGTGTGATTTAAGGAAAGTGATTTAAAAAAGAAACTTTTTAAACAGGTTTGGGGCTGTGCTCAGGTACAGGAGAACAGTTGGTGCTTGAAATTGTACAGAGCAGAGTCAAAGAGGGAGGTGGTCAAAAGGTAGAGTGCCCAGAGCCCAGAGATCCTTCTCACCTGTTCCGAGAGTCCGTCCGTGTCTCCTGGAGGGGAGGAGGCCATGTTTTGCACTCTTCGCTGTCAGTTCAAATCTCTCTCCTTTCACTTTCAAAGTTACAGCAGTGTGTGTAGTAGCAGTTCAGAGCGTCCTTCCCAATGCAATGACGCCGTGCACAGAGGCGGGGAGGAGGAGGGAAGCTGTTCTAGCCCAGTTTGATGCAGTGGGTCAGGATATACAGTACATCGTAGGTCAAAGCACCGTGAACGCCTCCTCCCCCAGCAATAGAACTGTTCCCAGACTAGATGGCAGCAAAGTGATCAGAGCTGGAGGACTGAGTGCTCCACACCGAGAGCTGGAATGAACCAACAGTCTCCCTTCCCCCGGGGGAATCCCAAGCACTAGCACCGACTGGGGAGGAGTACCGGTTTGGCACTCAAGACTGTTTCGTCTAACATGAGGACCATGTCGTTTGCTGGGAACAGAAGGGGCTAGCACTCTATATGTGTTTTCTTTCACCTTATTCCAAACTATTCTCAAACTGTCATCATCTATAACTCCCTCCACTCGCATATTACCGTAATATTAGGGCGTATTTATGAACGTGTTCATTAAGGAATAAGCTACTTCCTGGTACACTAGACACCCGCCTCCAACCCAGAAACATACATGTACACAAACACGCACCTGTTACTGAACTTTCTGAGGAGGTCCTGTATCAGCTGAATTAAATACGTCAGGGCAGTGGTAATTTTCAGATCTTCATGACACTGTACTAGGCAGCCCTGCGCTCCATATCAGAGTTGTCACTAGTTTGAGATATTAGTCCAGTTCAGCCTTCTCAGTATGTTAGCCACATGTGGCTCATGACAGTTCTAATTACTAAATCAAACCTGAATAAGAGACACACTTGTTGAGCATGTGATCTCTAAATTCGTATTTATATGTGAATTTTAATCTTGTTTGTAAATTGAAGAACAAAATTCTGTGCAAGCTCTTAATCTCTGTGAGAGCTTTACGTTGGTCACTGCTTGTTATCAGCTATATTAATGAGTTTAATTTTCAAATTTACTACCTATCCTTGACAGACACCCTGGCCCCATGCTCTGTCTCTGATATATATAGTCTGTCCCCTTCTCTGTTCCTGATATACAACCTTGTCAAAAATTCTGTCTCTCAGAAATAGTCTGCCCTATACTCTGGCCCTGATGTTTATATCCTGGCCTAATATTCTATCCCTGAGAACAAGCCTGCCCCATACTCTGTCCCTGATATACACCCTAGCCCAATATACACTCTTCCCTTTAGGGGCTGTTGTGGTGCTGTGGTTATCTCAATGTTTGAGCCAGAAAGCTGGTTTAAAATCCTTGCCTGCTTCAGAGCTCTGTTGTAATGTATCTGAACAGGTTAAGTTAAAAAATATCTTCACTCTTCTCCCATAGAGTTATTAGATTCCCTACAGTATGGAAACAGGCCCTTCACCCCAACATGTCCATACCAACCCTCCAAAGAGTAACTCACCCAGACCCATTCCCCTACATTTATCCCTGACTAATGCACCTATCACAATGGGCAATTTGGCATAGCTAATTCACCTGAACTGCACATCCTTATGACTGTGGGAGAAAACCCACGCAGACAGTAGCCCGAGGCAGGAATTGAACCCAGGTCCCTGGCTCTGTGAGGTAGCAGTACTAACCACTGAGCCACCGTGTCACCTCAAAGTTATGGAATTATACAGCAGGAAAACTGACCCTTTGGTCCATGCCGACCAGATATCCGAGATGAATCTAGTCCCATTTGCTAGCATTTGGCCCATATCTGTCTAAACCCTTCCTATTCATGTACCCATCCAGATGTCTTTTAATTGTTGTAATTATACCAGCCTCCACCACTTCCCTTGATATAATCCAACTCTTTTACACTTCACCTGATCTACCCCATGTTACAATCTGTACCCCCTTAGTCGAGAATCCCTCATTCGGAAAAACATTCTCAACTTCTGAGTCAAGCCCCCTTAGAATCCCATATGGTCCTATTAGATCACTTCTCATTCAGTTAAACATTGGTGAGATCCAGCCTGTTCAATCTTTCTTCGTAAAGTCAACCCGAAATCCAAGGAATTGTTCACCTGAGCCTTCTCTGAACTGCTTCCAATTGCCATATATTATTCCTTAATTAAGATGACCAAAATTAAGTTGGGTGTCACTGTATAACTGTAACAATCCCACCTCCCTCCACTCTCGCCCCTCCCCCCCCCCCCCCCACACACAGCCACAATATAGGCCAACATTCCATTTGGTTTCCTAATTTCTTCTTTACCCCTTTTGCAGACTCTGTCATACTCATCTGTTTGCCTATCTATCTTTGTATCATCAGCAAATTTGGCTCCAATACCCAGGGTCCCTTCAACTAAATCATTAAACCTTCAATAGTTGAGGCTCCAGTACTGATCTTTATGGCACCCCACAACTTCCAATTTGCAAACCCGACAATGACCCATTTATGAGGACTGACTCGAAATGTCAACTCTGTTTTCTCTCCACAGAATCTGCCAGACTTGCTGAGTTACTCCAGCAATTTCTGTTTTTGTTTGTTTCAGATCTCCAGCATCCATCGTTCTTGGTTTGTTTTTTTGATACATTTATCCCAACTTCGTGTCCTGTTCATTAGCCAATCCTCTAGGGATGTTCAACTTATGTGGCTAGACAGCTAGGCTGTGTTTAAAAATATTGCCAGCAGTCTGGATTTGATTCCCATTCCAGCTGAGGTGGTTTAGTGCCTGCCTCCTTGTCCTTCCCAACAGTGGAATGAAATCGCAAACTGCCTCTAATTTGATTAAAAACTGTCAAGTAAGCAGTTCAGAATGAAGCATCGGTAGTCAATGAGCCAAGCATCCATATATTATTGAATGAGATAAGAGGCAATCATTTGTCCACGCAAATGTATCATTTCAAATACCGTGAGCTCTTACCTTGTAAAGTGAGTGAGCTTTTATGTGGCACCTTATCAGATACCTTTTGGAGATCCAAATATATTACATCTAGTGGTTCTCCTTTATCCATCCTGTTTGTTACATCCTTAAAGAATCCTCACAAATTTATCAATTTCATTTTTGCAAAACCACATTGGCTGCCTGGTCGTATTGTGATTTACTAAATATCGTGCCATTAATGCTGTATTCTAGCATCTTCCCAAATGAAATGACATATTATTTGATTTAAATTTATTTATTATCATGTGTATTTTGTTCGAAAATATAATGAAAAGTGTGATATAGTGTTGCCACTCTCTGGCGCTATCTTAAAACACAGAAAATAAACCAAAACAGACTATTAATGCAGAAAAATAAAGAAACGAATGGTCAACTTTACAGTCCTTCTTGTTACGTGCTCTGCCATGGACCTGGAGTAACCAGTCATGAGTCCCCTCACCAGGCCACCAGAACAAGAGTCGCCACTGTCAGGCACCATCTTACCTCCACTGATGCTGTCACCACAAGTCCTCACTGGACCTCGCCGATGCATCTGCCACTGATGTCGCTAAATCCCACACTGGCCCAAACTCAACTCCAACACGGCCGTCAAGAGTCCACTCTAGGCCCACCTCACTGTCAGGTCTCATACAGGACCCAAACTCACCAAAGTCTCCATGAATCTTTTCTGGATGCACCTTGTTGATGCAGAAGCCACTGGGAACCCAACCTTGCCTCCGATGTCTCTGCCAGGAGTCTGGGCTGGGTTCACCTCACCACCTCTGAACTCTTCACCAACAGGCAAGAAAAAAAACTGAGAAAAATGCAAAACAGATGAGCCCTGGGCTCAGGAGACTTACTCTACAGCCATCTTGGATGGATATTAGGCTGTAGTTTCGTATAATCCAGTGTGGAAGCGGGCACAGTTCAAGCCATGAAGTCAACATCAACCCTCCAAACAGCATCGCACCTAAACACACCCCCTACCCCATCCCTGTAACCTTGCATTTCTGATGGCTAATCCAACTAACCTGCACACCATTGGACCGTGAGGAGGAACCCTACACAGACACTTGGCCAGAATTGAAGCTGTGTCCCTGGTACTGTGAGGCAGCAGTGCCAACCACTGAGCCACCATGTCACACCTCTATTCAAGAAATTGTCTTTCTTATATCTTTCTTGAATAGAGGTGTTACATTTCCAGCTGCCAATCTTACACCACTTCCTGATTCACATCCTGCTGAAATACAACTGCATTGATTTACACCCATTTGTGGTTTACACTCCCCCCGGTTTACATCTTCACTGCTGGTTTTATTCTCCTCCTTTGACACCCAATTCCACGTTGCCCAATTTAGAAGCTGTCTGCAATGAAATTTGTTGGTGATTGACAGTCTGAGAAGCTTCCATTTCCCTTTTGAAGATTCACCTAAGTGCAGAACGTTAGACTTCAAATCAGCTCCTGAACTCAGCTGTGGCCTTCTCCATTAGAATTTTCATCAGGTCCTGATGTCTGGTCAAGAAAATATCAGACTTCAGCACCAATTATCACTATGTATGGAACAAAGCTGTCAATATAGAAATTAGTGGACTAGCTGAAGCCAATCAATAATGAGCAACTCCAATAGATCATGGCATGTCAAATATGAGGGACTTCAAGATATCTAACTGGTTTGTTAAAGGATGCAGAAAAGACTAAACATGGTAGGAAGAGTCTTTGATGACCTGATCTTCCTTACTAAAATCTGTTCTCAAAGAGTTTTGATGAAAATAAAGAGTCTCATGGAGAATGAGAATCACCCCATGTCTCAGTACTACTGCTGGATGCATTCAGGAAAAAGGCTAGAATTCCTCAAATGCTGGACAAATGGGCTCCTGAATGCTGCGGTGGCCTCCTCCATGAGAATGGTCAACAGGAGCTGATGACTGATTGAGGATATCTACAGGCAGTTCTGCTATAACGCATCTTTCCTTCAAGTGAATTGGCTGTAGTGTGATTTTGTGAATAGGAAACAAAGTTTCTACAGCGCAAACTTTTAAAGTATGTGTTATAACACAATTAGATCGCCAACACTAGGTGTTGTTTATATTGTGCAAATTTTGCACAGTAAAATACACAGAAACACAACTATCACATTCTGGAAGAACTGCCTGTACTTCAGTTAGACTCACTGATTATTCTAATTATGTAACTGAGTTAATTTAGATTTCCATGATAGGGTTGATTTTTTTCCTATTATTATTTACTTGTATTTTTTTTTAAGGAATGGGTAATGCGGCTGAAATGAATTTCCATGTAGAGATTTCTGTAAAGGGAAAATGAGATGTGACAATGTAAACCACAAGTTCAGAATCGTCAAATGGATAGCACAGGAGGTTTACTGGCCCATTGTGCTTTTGCCAGCTGCTTGAAAGTGTTACAACCAGACCCTGGGCAAGGCTTCTCAGTTTGTCACGATTCCATATGAGACACCTCAAACTAAATGTGCAGGTGAGGAGGTATGAACAGGCTCCACTTCTTTATTCACCCACCTCCTTTGGTTACAACAAGGTTCACTTGGAAAGGACCCCCTGCGCTTGTGGACATCTTTCTCTGAGCCTCAAACAAACCTGCATTTTAAAAAAATAGCTGCTTTAACCAGGCTTCCTTGAATTAACAAAAAGGGGGTTCATTAATTACTAAAGATATGGGGAATTAGTAGTACAATGCAGATACACCCAGATCATAAATAAGTGGTGAGATCAGAGATATAAAAGTAAAAGAAAAACAGGTCAGTCTCTGAATTGTTTATGAACAGCAGAGGCCATTGCAGTGGAAGTTGCCAGTAATGTTGATGTCAAACAGTTGCATGATCCTTCCATTTTGTTGACTGGTTGTGATTCTGTAGTTCTGATTCTTTTTGACTATGATTCAATTCCAACATACAAGGTGAGAGAAAGTCAGTTTGAGAGAGTCCCTTTATGCAACAGAGACTAACCAGGATTACTCTTTTCCTGTGTCCTTCACAGCATGCTGATGCTGGAAGCCTGGCTGGTACACACGACAGCATTCAGTTCCATTAATCCCTTTCAGGAGAGTTGAAGCTGGCTTTTTAACCCTTGGCCTTGTGTCTTCTTCAATCCTTGACCTTGTGGACTTTTTGTTTGTTCACATGAAACTCCATTTATTACCAATCCCCTGATTCCATCATGTCCAAGATGTTGATCAGTAGCTAATTTGGCTAATTAAGAATCTTGATGTGGTGAATTACAGTTAGCAGTTGTCAGGTTACCTCAATATTTATATTTGCATGCGAATATTAACATTTTGTGCATTTGTTGGTAAAATTTACAAAACAAAAAACAGAGTTTAAGCATTTTTCTGATTGTTCAGTGCTTTACTTCCTCAGTCACTGAATAGTGGCAGATGTTTGTTAAGTAAATATAGGTGAGTGAAGTAGGTTACAAATTCAAAGATAAATGCTTTTGAACAAAGTCCAAGTCCATACTTTGGCTGAGAGTTTTATATCCATAACCATACTCTGTAAAACTCACACTTCACTAATTATTAGCTTCCTGTGTTTATACAACCAATTCAAACCCTATCAACACTTCATTAATATATTTTTCATTTGTATCCTTATTTCATTAGTTCTCTGCCATTCCTTTAGACAACATTAAGTAATAACAAATTACATTTACCTAGATTCTAGTTTGAGGGTAATATGCTTTCTACAAAACTTGGCACAGAGTTGCCATAGCAACACCTGTGATTAATCAATGATTGCCAATGGACAATATTGCCCTGAGGAGACACCTTGGGCTTTATTAGTATGAGCACAACTCTGAGGATTGCTAGGTTAGGCTAGTGGAGAGGATATTAATAATCAACCCGAATGAATTAATCAGATTAGCTAGGGTGTCCATGATATAGGTATTGTTAATGAAGCAATTGCATTGCCTGTGTAATCTTGATTATTTTATCAGTCTAGAAATGAGCAGTTTATTCAATTTAGTTTCACAATTTGCATGATGGTATCATGCACAACAATTCCTTAAATTAACAACAGAACCGTTGTGCAGGTCTTAGGTGGTTTCTCCTTCTCACTACCTAACCAGGTACCTCCTTGTTTTTGAAAACTATTTCAGAACATTTCGAGATTCACAAGGTGAAAGTTGTGCTGATATAAAGTGAAGCGTTTCCACTAAAGTCTCAGTCTCAAGTATTGAATTCAGTGAAAGATAGTTTAACTCATGTCCTACTCTATAGCAAAAATGTCTTTTATTCACAAGAGAACTTTTACTGAGAGAACTGCCCCCTATTTACACAAATATTTCCTTTCCTACTAAAAAAATCCTAACGAGGTCTGAGTAATATTAAGAATTGACTTTCAAACTTTGGCAATTTCGAACTGACAATACCCACTAGGGTCAAGAGTGTGGTGCTGGAAAAGCACAGCACGTCAGGCAGCATCCGAGCTAGGGGTCATGTCACCCATTGACCATTCCATTTTCCCTGCTATTGGTGATTATGCTTTTTTCAGCCATCTGATCCTAAGTTGTGGAAGTCCCCCCATAAACCTTTCTATATTTCTTTCCTCCTTAAACTATAACCTTTTGACCAAATGTTTGGTTACTGTGGTATTTTCCCAGGTGACCACTGCTGGTAGTGTTATCTGCCATTTCTACCAGTATGTGGTGCTGGATAAGGGTTGTTTAAGGTAGTTCACTGTTACCAATCCTTCTTTGTCTTTGTTTTGTCTTAAGTCCAGGTTGTGGTTATTGGTAGAGAATATATCACCAGGTTTATTACATGATAGCAATAAATACAATTACATTTGGTCAGACATAATAACTAGGACTTAAGGGAGCTGGGACAGACACATCTGCTCCCTCTGAAAGCTAGAGTCGAACTCTTTTTCAATTCTCAGACTGTGTATGACACCAGTAAAATGGTTCGAATCAATTAACCCCTTCAGAAGCATTATTTATCTATCGTGATGTCTCCACAATTGGCTCAGTTTCTACTATTCTTACATTCCTGTGAAGTATCGTGGAATATTTTCATACATTAAGGATGGTGTATAAATGTATGTTATTGTCACTCAAATTGCCCAATGTGGTCCCGAGTGGTCTTTACTTTAGTATTGGTAATCAAATCATGTTAATGATAATGGTTTCTTATCAATCGCTCATCAGACGCTCAACATTGTACACACACACACACACACATACGCACGGCGTCCTGAAAGACAAAATCTCTTAAAGGCAAGATACACCATAAACCATTACAAATTCATTCCAGCATTCATTGCTGGATGTGAATTAGGTGACAGTGGAGAAATAGAAACTGCTTTATTTTGCGATGTCAGTCGGTGTCGAGATTACTTAAAACAAAAAGGAAATGCTGAAAAAGCTTATCACCTGGACATGAAACAGATGAGATAGTGCTTCCAAAATGAACATTTCATTCCACTTGATGTGGGATCAACACCCAAATAATTCAATCGTCCCTTCTCTTCACAACTATCCTGCTTGGTGTTTCTACTGTTTTGTTTTGAATTTTAGCAAATAAACCTACTTGTTACATTACCTTGAACTTGTAATCTGTACATCTTCCATTCTTTTTAGCCAAAAATTAAATCATGTGGATCAGATGAGGCATAAGGACAAAGGTACCATTTCCGACTGGAAAATGTCTGAGACACACTTGTTCAATATCAACGTTATTCATTTGGAAATCTGCCTTTGAACTTTCATTTTTACCATGTTTTCAAATATCCCTGGATTCAAAACATTCAGCAGAGCCTTCAAGAGAGAGCTGGCATATACAGTGTTAACTATCCCAGCCTCAGGTCATCCGCAAGTATTGCATCCAATTGTTTGAAGGGTTTTCACTGTTGTGACATAGCATCTGCCTTGGCCACTTTGTCCACAAGGTCCCATTAACAGAATGTGATCATGACCACAGTTTCAGTCATATTGGATGAGAGGCAAATATTGGTCAGGACACTGGGGAGAGGACTTCTTTGAATATTCCTGTAGGACTGTTTAAGTCTATTCTGAATGTGCAGACAGGGTTTATTAGCTCATCTGAAAGATGTGCACCAATCCCTCAACTGTCTGGGAGTGTCAATATAAGCTCAGGTCACTGGAGTCACTGGGGCTTAAAACCACAACCTTCTGAATTAGAGGCAAGCTTGCTACCCACTGAGTCACATTTATTGCAAAGCTGAAGAACCTTGTACAGGACCTTGGAATATTATGTGCAGTTTTGGTCTCCTTATCTGAAGAAGGATGTTCTCGCTATGAAGGGAGTGTAATTAAAGTTTACCTGACTAATTCTTGGTATGGCAGGACTGACATATGAAGAGAGACTGGATCAGCTAGAACTATGTTCACTGGAATTTAGAAGAATAATTTGGGGGAATCAATCATGGAGGCTTATAGATTCTCATTGGACTAGACAAGGTAAACACAGGATGGATGTTCCCAATTACTGGCGAGTCCAGAACCAGGGGGTCACAGTCTAGGAATATGGGCTAGACCATTTAGGACTGCGGGGAGGAGAAATTTCTTGTTGAGTCTTGAGTCAGTCTTACGACTGTGGAATTCTCTGTTACAGAAAGCGGTTGAGGCCAAAACATTGCATGTTTTCAAGAAAGAGTTTTTAGGACTAAAGGGATCCAAGGGGAGAGAAAGTAGGGACAAGGTTATGAATTGGAGGATCAGCCATGATCATATTGAATGACAGAGCAGACTTGAAGGACCAAATGGTCGACACCTGCTATTTTCCATGTTTCTGTCAACCTGTGATTATCTCAGTCCATGTTCCCCACCTCTAAACCAAGGCCAAATTCAGAAAGGTTTGTGCCATGGCTGGGATCAACTAATTCAGCAGAGGACAGCAATCCTGTTTGTGTCCTTCTTACTCTAGCTACTAAACAGAAGCACACACTGAACCAACACAGGGATTGGAAATCGTGACATTTAAACATTTGCTGTTATACAAACGTTCTTCTTCAAGGTAATAGCCCAGTTATTTCATCTTTTTTAAAATTAGTAACTAAAAGCTTTGTTAAGGATTTTGTTTTAACTGGTGATTAGCTGTCATCTTGAAAGGAAGTGCATTCAGATCTTTATGCTTATGTGTTGCTGAAAGTACCCACTATCAATTTAAGTTTGTGCAAGGGCAATGGCTGTGGATGGAAAGAAGACAAACGGGCAGGGATGAGGTGAAAGCGGAAAGAGGTTTTTCATAGCATCCCTACAGCATGGAAGCAGGCCATTTGGCCCCTCGAGTCCACACTGGCCCTCCAGGGATCATCCCACCTAGACACAGCCCCCTACATTTCCCATGGCTAATCCAACCGAGCCTGCACATCCCAGGACATTGTGGGCATTTTAACATAGCCAACTCACCTAACCTGCACGTCTTTGGATACATCCCAGGTAGACACAGGGAAACTTGCAAACTCCACGCACACAGTTGCCCAAGGGTGGAATCAAACCCAGGTCCCGAGTGCAGTGATGCAGCAGTGCTGACCAATGAGCCCTGTACTGCCTTAAATTTGGCTGATTGGAAAACAGGGATGGGGGCAGTTGGAGGTGTAGGATTGGAAAGTGCAGAACAGCTAGACATAAAGGAGGGATGGGAAGTGAAGGAGGGTATTTGGGAGATGGGAGAGGGCATCAAGGTAAGATTGGAGTGAAAGGAGCAAGGGGAGTTGAAGGAGGGAAATGGGCATTATTTAACAGTCCTTCCTGCCATTATAGTTCAGGATCATATTTCTGTCTGCTTTTGTTTCAAGAAAAGCTTTATGATTTGAAAAACAAGAAGTGATTTTACTTTGATCGCCTCTAGTTGAGCGAAGTTCAACTTAACCTATACGTAGATGTAAAAACAACAATTGTTATGACCTAATCAGTTCTAAGAGGCTGGGGATTGATTTCTGCTGGGCATAAAGGAACCTCAGACAGTTTCGTTGAATTAAATGAATGCATTTATTGTCAAACTGTTGATGCTAATTGTTTTTTAGCCACACCCTCTGCAAGTTGCAGGTAACCTAACCTTTTAGCAACAACAGTAATCATTAGTAATCACCTGAATGAGCTGCAAATGAGGCATTTGAACTTGGGCTGTTAGCAAAATAATCAAGACATGCCAAGGGAGGACAGGAAAGCTGAGAAGATCAAGTTATATCCAAAATGTAAACACAATGCTTTAAATCTGTAATGAAATCTGGAGTCTAATTCAGGTGTGTTGGAGGACATTGTAAATGGTCCGATTAAATAGTGTCAACATTCATAATCCTGGGGAAGGTCAAAGTGACCTTGGAACATCTGAACTTTACAGATATTTTCCAAATATGCTACTCAGAAGTGTTATGACACACCTCTGAAGCAGGTGAGTCTTGAACCCAACCCTCCTAGTTCAGAGTTAGGGACACTACCACGGTGCCACAAGAGCCCCGTCATCTGAATTTTATGTTAACAGGTAGTGCATTCTGAACATGTGTGTGTTCTTCAACTCCAGGTAACATCCTCAGTTATTTCAGAGTCACAAAACTGTGATTTCTGCTGTGATTTTACAATGGGGCAGGGGAAGGGAGCAGGCCCAAGTTCACTTCAGCCAGGTCAGGCTTTGAATCCACACTGTTGGCATTATCCTGAACCAAGGCACCTTCCACAGCTTCTTTCAAACCGGTGACCTCTAACATGTATGAGGACAAGGGCAGCGGATACATGGAAACACCAGCTCTCAGTTGCCCTCCAAGCCACTCATTCTCCTGACTTGGAAGTATATTGCCATTCTTTCATTGTCACTGGGTCAAAATCCCAGAACTCCCTTCCTAACATCATTGTGGGTGGACCACACCCAAAGGACTCCAATAGTTCACGAAGACAGTTTGCTCATGTCTTCTAAAGGACAGCTAAGGATGGGCAATAAGTGCTGGCCTGGCCAGTGACACTGCCACTCTGCCGAGGACATGCAGGTCCTGGGCCTCCTCCACCGCCGTTCCCTCACCACCCAACGCCTGGAGGAAGAACGCCTCATCTTCC
>NC_057731.1:5954200-5958879 GCF_004010195.1 Chiloscyllium plagiosum | reverse complement strand
TGCCTCTATTCCTGACGAAGGGCTTTTGCCCGAAATGTCGATTTTCCTGCTCCTCGGATGCTGCCTGACCATCTGTGTTTTTCCAGCACCACTCTAATCTAGACTCTGGTTTCCAGCATCTGCAGTCCTTGTTTTTACCCAGTGACACTCACAGCCCATTCACAAATGAATAAAAAAAAGAAAGAACCACATTGGGGTCTACATGGAGAACTAGCCATTCGGATACAGAATTGGCTCGAAAGTAGAAGACAGAGGCTGATAGTGGAGGGTTGCTTTTCAGACTGGAGGCCTGTGACCAATGGTGTGTCATAAGGATCGGTGCTGGGTCCACTACTTTTCGTCATTTATATAAGTGATTTGGATGTGAGCATAAGAGGTACAGTTAGTAAGTTTGCAGATGACACCAAAATTGGAGGTGTAGTGGGCAGCGAAGAAGGTTACCTCGGATTACAACAGGATCGTGATCAGATGGGCCAATGGGCTGAGGAGTGGCAGATGGAATTTAGTTTAGATAAATGCAAGGTGCTGCATTTTAGGAAAGCAAATCTTGGCATACTTATACACTTAATGGTAAGGTCTGAAGGAGTGTTGCTGAACAAAAAGACCTTGGAGTGCAGGTTTACAGCTCCGTGAAAGTAGAGTCGCAGGTAGATAGGATAGTGAAGAAGGCATTTGGTATGCTTTTTTTTATTGGTCAGATATTGAGTATAGGAGTTGGGAGGTCATGTTGTGGCTGTTGGTTAGGCCACTTTTGGAATATTGCATGCAATTCTGGTCTCCTTCCTATCGGAGAGATGTTGTGAAACTTGCAAGTGTTCAGTAAAGATTTACAAGGACATTACCAGGGTTGGAGGCTTGAGCTATAGGGAGTGGCTGAATCTGCTGGGTCTGTTTTCCCTGGAGCATCGAAGGCTAACGGGTGACCTCATAGAGGTTTATAAAATCATGAGAGGCATGGATAGGGTAAATAGACAAAGTCTTTTTCCTGTGGTGGGGGAGTCCAGAAGGAGAGGCCTTAGGTTTAGGGTGAGAGGGGAAAGGTATAAAAGGGACCAACTTTTTCACACAGAGGATGGTACAGGTATGGAATGGGCTGCCAGAGGAAGTAGTGGAGGCTGGTACAATTGCATTATTTGAAAGGCATCAGGACGGGTATATGAATAGGAAGGGTTTAGATGGCTATGGGCCAAGTGCTGGCAAATGGGACTAGATTAGGTTGGGATATCTGGTCAGTATGAACGAGTTAGACCAAAGGGTCTGTTTCTGTGCTGTACATCTCTATGACTCTTTGACTGTAGACATCCAAGCTAACTCCACCCCAGTGCCTATTATCATAGAATCCCTGCAATGTGGAAGTAGGCCATTCAGCCCACTGAGTCTGTACTGACCCTCTGAAGGGCAACACTGCACCCCCCCCCCCCCCCCCCAATAACTCTGCATTTCCCATGGTTAATGCACACATCCCTGCACACTATAGGGCAAATTTAGCCTGGCCAATCTTTGGACTATAGGAGGAAACTAGACCACTGAGAAGGAAACCCACACAGACACAGGAAACAACATGTAAACACCACACAGACAGTCACGCAAGGGTGGAACTGAACCCTGGTCTCTGGCACTGTGCAGTAGCAGTGCTAACCACTAAGCCACCATGCTGTCCATTAAAATTTTATATAATGCCCTGAGCCTAGTCAAACAACTTTT
This sequence comes from Chiloscyllium plagiosum, assembly GCF_004010195.1. NCBI lineage: Eukaryota > Metazoa > Chordata > Chondrichthyes > Orectolobiformes > Hemiscylliidae > Chiloscyllium > Chiloscyllium plagiosum. The sequence continues at coordinate 5,957,175 of NC_057731.1, read as the reverse complement.
ATGTGGAGAGACTGGATAAGAATGGACAAAGATATAACATACAATGAAGCAATTACAATGAAACTGCAAATATATTATCCACATGTGCTAAAGGAATAAATCAGCTATATCTTTCATCCTCTTTCTCTTGTCCCTCCATATTAACTGATAGAAGAAGTGTTGCCTGAATTGGAGCTAGTACTGGCTTTGCACTCAGTATCTCTCAGAGCCATTGTTCATGGTAATGTACAGTGGAAGGAATCACAAATTTGAATGCAGCTTATACTGGGTTGGGTGCTTGTTACTGCTATGAATGTTTTGTCCATATTGTAGACTGGTGTTGTGATCAAACCTTCTTTTTTTATATACTGACCGATACATACTGCATGGGTAATCAATACAGAAATATATAAAATAGGAGCAGGAGTAGGCCATTCAGCCCCTTCAGCCTGCTCCACCATAAAATGTGATCATGGCAGATCATCCAACTCAGTTTTCACTTTCACCCCACACCCTTTGATCCCTTTAGCCCTAAGAACTATGTCTAACTGAAACAAGTGACACTTTCAAAGTTCTGGCCTTCAAGCGCTTTCTGTAGCGAAGTCTTCCATTGGTTCATCATTCCCTGGGCAAAGAAACTTCTTCTCATCGAGATCCTAAATGGCCGACCCAAATCCTTACACTGTGAGCCTGGTTCTGGACTCCCCACTCATTAACTTCCAGGTGAAACAATAGGGCCCAACAAACAAAGCTTGTGTATTCAACTTTGCCAACATTATTTGGGGCAGTTGCAACAATTTGGACTCCACTTTAACATTGACATTTTGCACCTCCGCCCACCTGTAAAAACAACAAGCACATTTCTGTACTTCCCAGATCCCAGACAGATGGGTGGCTCCAAACATGACTACTGATTACTACCTGCCAATGGGCAGTGATAGCTGTGGGGCATGATGCCAACAACATAAAATAAAAAGAAATGCTTGCTTGGTTCCTCATATAAATCACAGAAAAAGTAAAGCATGGGACTTCAGTTAAACTAAGTTTGTTTAAGAGGTAAAGCATGATCTATTTTATTGATTAAAAAAAGTCGCTAAGTGAGCAAATAATGCAGTTGGTACTACTCTTCACAAAATACTGCATTGACTATAAAGTCCTGACCTGATATCTCTAAAGAAGTTATATAAATGCAACTCTTTCTGTAAATTTAATATCAAGAAAACTTTTCATAACTTGTACACATGCCCATGCTTTGATGTGGGCTTCCACAATCTAAAAGACATTTCTGTGACATTCCACTACGCCTGGCCAAGCGGAGAACATGTGTTAATTTGCAGATCAAACAAATTCCCATCAAATCTGAAACTGACCCAACATGAAGTGCCATTACCTGACTGTCAAAGCCAGATGTGCTCATGAGGGATGACCATTGCAGTTATGCTCCTCCTGATTCCCATCGTATCATATCCTGGTTGAATCTGGCAGGTTCAATGTCTTTCTCTGTAACTATTCAGGCAAAACTCATCAGAACCATTGTCAAATGCAGTTTCCGAAAGATCATATGTTAATAGTTAACTAGGTGCAACTCAGCATCTCCCCCCTCCCCCTCCCCACCTCTCCCTGTCCACCCCCCCCCCCCACCGATAGTTTACTTCAAAGTAAGGCAAGAAAGGTAGGACCCGAGGACATAAATTTAAACCGGCACAACATAAATCAAAAACAGATATTACAAAGAAATTCTTGACTCAACAGGCAATAAATGTTTGGAATAATCAATCGCTGAAGAGGAAACCATTCAAGCTGCTGAAAATGTACACAGCTTCTTCAATGATTTCTTTTCATTTTAACCACAGCTTTAAAAACAACGACATCAGTTCAGCTTTCTGCATTTCCTGTCCTGAGACCAACACATAAGAAACAATAACCTCCTTGAATTTTCATGGCAATTATTAATGAAGTACTAAAGCTGAAATGTTTTGAGGCAGGCGTCCTATGTGTACACCTATATCGATTTATATAGCACCATTAGTATGGTAAAACACCCCGGTGGTGGTACAAATGAAAACTTTGGAATCTTTAAATGACTTGAACTGGAAGGTGGTGGTGCACAAAATTTATGGAAGGTAACCTTCAGGACACCAGTGCTGCGGATTTGTCAATCAGTTGAGCACATGGTGAGGACAGTGTAGGAGAGAGAGAGAGAGAGAGAGAACATGCACAGTTACCGCCTTTGCTGTTTGAATTCGTGTATTGCATCTGGGAAAATTAACAAACAGTGAAATTCACAACTAATCTTGGAGGAACTGTTGGGCGAAGTTCACAGCACAGAATCAGATAAGTTAATTGTTGTTTTAAGTCTGTCCAAGAGAAAGGCTGCAGTCGTGAGTATAATGGATTCTTTCTTGATTATATGTTTTTGGAGATAAGTCTCTTGATTAAACTTAAAATATAAGCCATAGCTATTTGAAGGGTTACTGCGGATTATATCTGCCATAAATGCTGTTGGATGTGAATCTTATCAGGTCGAGTGGATTGGTTGGAGAGACAGATAGAAACGATGAGGAATTTGCAACAGCAACAGTGTGTGATGGATGGCAGGTATAGGAAGGGGGGAAAGTCTCAGATACAGTCACATAGATGGGTTAACTCCAGGAAGGGTGAGAGAGGTCGGCACCTAGGGCAGGAATCTTTTGTGGATATACCCATTTCAAACAGGTATGCAGTTTTGGAAAATGTAGGGGGTGATGGATTCTCAGGGGAACGTACCACAAAGAGCCAAGTTTCTGGTATTGAGACTGGCTCTAATGCAACGAGGGGTACGTCGGCTTCCAAGAGATCAATTGTGTTAGGGGATTCTGTAGTCAGAGGTACAGACAGACGTTTCTGTGGCCAGCAGAGAAAAAGCAGAATGGTGTGTTGTTTCCCTGGTGCCAGGATCAAGGATGTCTCAGAGAGGGTGCAGAATGTTCTCACAGGGGAGAGGGGCCAGCAGGAGG
>NC_057731.1:5938870-5951373 GCF_004010195.1 Chiloscyllium plagiosum | reverse complement strand
GCGTTCGACAAGGTTCCCCATGGGAGACTGATTAGCAAGTTTAGATCTCATGGAATACTGGGAGAACTAGCCATTTGGATACAGAACTGGCTCAAAGGTAGAAGACAGACGGTGGTGGTGGAGGGTTGTTTATCAGACTGAAGGCCAGTGACCAGTGGACGGCCACAAGGGTCGGTGCTGGGTCCTTTACTTTTGTCATTTACATAAATGATTTGGAGCTTAAAAATGTGTTGCTGGAAATCTGGTTGGCATGGACAGGTTGGACCGAAGGGTCTGTTTCCATGCTGTACATCTATGTGACTCTGTGGCTGACATTTAGCACTGATATCGGCTTCCCCAGACATCATATTGAATGGCTTCCTGATCTGCAGATACGGACTCCATTATTGTTGCTGCAGGATTAATCCAGAGACCCAGGTAACATTCTGGGGTCCTGGCAATATTTCCCATCATGACAGGTGTTGGAATTTAAATTCATTAGGTATCTGAAAGTAAGAGGCTAATAATGAATGTAACACCATTGTTGGCTGTCAGGGAAAACTCATCTGGTTTCCTAATATCCTTTAGGAAAGGAAATCTGCTGTCCTTACCTAGTCTGGCCTTCACTCCAGATCCACAGCAATGTGGTTGAAAGCAAACTGCTTTCTGAGCAATTTGGGATGCAATAAATTCTGGCCATCCTCTGGATTTTTTTGGCAAAGTTGACTTTCCTTCTTTCCTGTTTCCACAGTTGCGGGGGTGATTCCGGGAGAATGATATTCCCCCTTGCCCACCCTTCTCCACCAACCACTGTCCAGCCAGTGCATCTCCCCTCCTCTCCTGCACCATGTCTCCACTGCCAGGAGTCAGGACTCCTTTGTCATCCCTATTGATCCTTTTGCAAGAATTTCCAATGCAGCAAATTCATTTGCATGGTTCCTTTTAAGGGGCAGCCTGCCTGCAGAAAAGAGTTGCATGCCTGTACCTTATGATGTGTGGCAATGCTGCTTGACCTTCCTGCTGTGTGCAGAGCTCACTAGAAATGCAAGATGAAGATAGTACTGCTGGAGCCACAGGAACTGGCATGGGAATCATTTTACTCATGTGGTTAGACTTGCCCACATTGACTTAGAGTCACCGAGATGTACAGCATGGAAACAGACCCTTAGGTCCAACCCCGCCCATGCCGATCAGATATCCCAACCCAATCTAGTCCCACCTGCCAGCACCCGGCCCATATCCCTCCAAACCCTTCCTATTCATACTCACACCCAAATGCCTCTTAAATGTTGCAATTGTACCAGCCTCCACCACGTCTTCTGGCAACTCATTCCATACACGTACCACCCTCTGTGTGAAAAAGTTGCCCCTTAGGTCTCTTTTGTATCTTTCCCCTCTCACCCTAAACCTATGCCCTCTAGTTCTGCACTCCCCAACCCCAGGGAAAAGACCTTGTCTATTTATCCTATCCATGCCCCTCAAAATTTTGTAAACCTCTATAAGGTCACCCCTCAGCCTCCGACGCTCCAGGGAAAACAGCCCCAGCCTGTACAGCCTCTCCCTGTAGCTCAGATCCTCCAAACCTGGCAACATCCTCGTAAATCTTTTCTGAACCCTTTCAAGTTTCACAACATCTTTCTGATAGGAAGGAGACCAGAATTGAATGCAATATTCCAGCGATACATGAATTCAAAAGCAGCAAAGGCAGTAACTGTGCAGGTTCTCTCTCTCTCTCTCTCTCTCTCCCTCACACACACACACACTAACTATACCTCTTATGCTCACATCCAAAACATTGATATAAATGATGAAAAGTAGTGTACCCGGCATCAAACTTTGTGGCACTCCACTGGTCACAGGCCTCCAGTCTGAAAAACAAACCTCCACCACCCTCTACCTTTGAGCCAGTTCTGTATCCAAATGATTCTTAAGGCATCACCTACCAGCGCACCTCCGTCCTCACCCGCTACACACCGTCCCACACCACCGTCCCCACCCGCTACTCACCGTCCCACACCACTGTCCCCATCCCCTACACACTGTCAAGAGAGAGCATGTGTATAAGAGAGGGTCTGCGTGAGTGTGATCGTGTGTAAGTGTGTGTATGTGTGCATGTGTGTGTGTGTGAGAGAGAGAGTGAGTGTATCGTATAGTGGGGGTCACCTGTATTATGACAAGAGCCGAAGATCCCAGTTGAGGCCATCAGCCTCTGCTCGGTGACTCTGCGTTGTTGCATATCCCGAAGTCCGCCTTGGAGGATGGTCACCTGAAGATCTGAGTCCAAATATCCTTGACTGCTGAAGTGTTCCCCAACTGGGAGGGAACATCCCACAAGTTGTGAGATTTACATATTAAATTGATCAAAACTTGTGACCCCATTCTAAGTGATTAAAGACTTAACAGTGATCTAGGTTTGTTCAATACATTGCATCAGTTGTATGACACTTTGATCTTTTACTTTCAATTCTGTGTCCTATGATCTTGCCCCATTAGCTACCTGACGAAGGAACAGCATTCCGAAAGCTTGCAATTCCAAATGAGTGGCACAGTGGCTCACCCAGGGACCCGGGTTCGAATCCAACCTCAGGCAACTGTTTGTGTGGGTTTCCTCTGAGTATTCTGGTTTCTTCCCACAATCCAAAAATGTGCAGGTTAGGTGAATTGGCTGTGTTAAATTGCCCATAGTGTTTAGGGATGTGTAGGTTAGATGCATTAGTGAGGTGTGATAATAGGGTTGGGGAATGGATCTAGGTGGGAGGGTCAGTGTGGACTTGTTGGGCTGAAGGGCCTGTTTCCATACTGTAGGGATTCTAACAAATACACTTGTTGAACTATAACCTTGTGTTGGGAGATTTTTAACTTTCTCCACCCCAGTCCAACACCGGGACCTCCACAGCAGCATCTTGCATCGCTGCTAACATTGAGGACACAGTGCTAAAGCTCGTGCTTACAAATAACCCTGTTGGACTATAACGTGGTGTTGTGCGATTTTTAACATTGTACACCCCAGTCTAATACCGGCATCTCCAAAACATTGAGGATGACTGCGTCTTTTTCCCCGAACTGCCTTCTCAGTCCTCATCCGACTGTCTGCTGATGCTATGACCATAGGTCCCATCATGCTGTCTCTGACAACAACTATGCTTTTCTCATCCCCTGCTTTCAAATACCCATGACCAGCCAGCAGCCCAGTTCCAGGAGCTCCACAAGGTCGAATGAAGCCAACAGCTAAACCTTGGGCAATTTCTAAGGTTAATCCCAGAATTTATAGGAATCAGTTCTGTTCCGTCACCAGAAACATGCCGGCCTCTTCACTTCCTGCCCTGCTCTTTTCTGATGACGAGGATTGAAAATTAGAATTCTCCACGATTAACCCTCCAGTCTGCTAATCCCGATCCACAAAAACAGAGGAAAAATCCCTCCTCTTGAGCTTAGGAGTGTCTGCAGCAGCATGAAATAATTTATTGACTTTCTTTCTCTTTCCAATTCTCACTCTCCAGAGTCCACACCCACTGCACCCAGACCAAAGCCCCACGTCACTCAGCACACAAGCTCATTAAAATGAACTGAAGTATCTTTAAAAAAAAATTAACTACACATTGGCTATTTTTGCAACCCAATGAGTTCCTTGTCATTCTATCAGATGAATCCAATTGATCTACTTCTGAGACTGTGTAAGACTCTGGTCAGATCGTGTTCAGAATATTATGAGCAGTTTTGGGCCTTTGTATCGAAGGAAGGACGTACTGGCATTGGAGGAGGTTGACAAGAATGATCCTGGGGATGAAGGGCTTGTCTTTTGAGGAGTGGTTGGGGATTCTGGGCCCGTACGTGTTGGAGTTTAGAAGGATAAGGGGGCAACTGAATTTAAACTTACAGAATATGGAGAGTTCTGGATAGAGAATGTGAAGATATTTCCACTAGTAGGAGAGACTAGGACTCGAGGGCACAGTCTCAGAGTGAAGGGAAGACGCTTTAGAACTGAGATGAGGAGGGATTCTTTTCCCTGGTGACTCTGTGGAACTCATTGCCACAAAGGACTATGAAGATCAAGCCAATGAGTGTACTTAAGACAGAGATAGATTCTTGATTAGAGTCATAGTCAGCCATGGAAACAGACCCTTTGGTCCAATCCGTCCAAGCCGACCAGATATCCCAACCCAATCTAGTCCCACCTGCCAGCACCCGGCCCATATCCCTCCAAACCCTTCCTATTCATATACCCATACGAATGCATCTTAAATGTTGCAATTGTATCAGCCTCCAACACTTCCTCTGGCAGCTCATTCCATACACGTACCACCCTCTGTGTGAAAAAGTTGCCCCTTAGCTCTCTTTTATCTCTTTCCCTTCTCACTCTAAATCTATGCCCTCTAGTTCTGGACTCCCTGACCCCAGGGAAAAGACTTTGTCTATTTATCCTAACCATGCCCCTCATGATTTTGTAAACCTCTATAAGGTCACCCCCCAACCTCCGACGTTCCAGGGAAAACAGCCCCAGCCTGTTCAGTCTCTCCCTATAGTTCAAATCCTCCAACCCTGGCAACATCCTTGTAAATCTTTTCTGAACCCTTTCAAGTTTCACAACATCTTTCCAAGAGGAAGGAGACCAGAATTGCACGCAATATTCCAACAGTGGCCTAACCAATGTCCTGTACAGTCGCAACATGATCTCCCAACTCCTGTACTCAATGCTCTGACCAATAAAGGAAAGCATACCAAATGCCTTTTTCACTATCCTATCTACCGGCAACTCCATTTTCAAGAAGCTATGAACCTGAACAGCAAGGTCTCTTTGTTCAGCAACAGTCCTTTGGACCTTACCATTAAGTGTATAAGTCCTGCTAAGATTTGCTTTCCCAAAATGCAGCACCTCGCATTTATCTAAATTAAACTCCATCTGCCACATCTCAGCCCATTGACCCATCTGGTTATAAGGATATCAAGGGTTACAGAAAGAAGGCAGGAGAATGGGTTTGAGAAACATATCAGTCATGATCAAATAGCAGAGCAGACATGATGGGCTGAATAGTCCCATTCTGCTGCTTTATCTTATGGGTTTATGGTCTTCTGATCTAAAGACTGTCAAACTACACTGTACTTAATGGTAAGTATTTTGTGACTGGTGTGTCCAGCTACGTGATCCAGATTTTGACAGCGGTTCTTCTGGGAAGTTGTGCCTTTGAAAGAGTTTTTGTGATTTGTAACAGACTCTGCCAACCAACACGATAGGTACTGCTACTTTTTGCCTCCTGATGGCAAGGGGCTAACCCTTTAAAAGCACTGGTGTGATGCTATTAACGCTGAACCCTGACCAGGCTTGAGAAACAGGGAGAGGTTTTGGCTGCTCCCCTCCCTTTCACCTTTTGATTTGCTGTTGCTGTAGCCTCACAGCTGGTATGTTACTTTTTAGATTAGATTAGATTAGATTACTTACAGTGTGGAAACAGGCCCTCCGGCCCAACAAGTCCACACCGCCCCACCGAAGTGCAACCCACCCATACCCCTACATTTACACCTTACCTAACACTACGGGCAATTTAGAATGGCCAATTCACCTGACCAGCACATCTTTGGACTGTGGGAGGAAACCGGAGCACCCGGAGGAAACCCACGCAGACACGGGGAGAATGTGCAAACTCCACACAGTCAGTCGCCTGAGGCGGGAATTGAACCCGGGTCTCTGGCGCTGTGAGGCAGCAGTGCTAACCACTATGCCACTGTGCCGCCCACTGCCTTTGTATGTATCTTCCAGGAGCACCATGTGCACCATGTTGCTCCTGGAAGATGATTCTGAGCAACTCTGAAATATTTTGGTCCTATCAATAAGATCAATAAGATAAGAAACCTGTAGAAGGTAATTGTGGGTATGTGTGAGTTTAATCAGTTCACTTTCACACACTTTGATCAACCAACCATCCTCATCCTACAAACAACATTGAAAAAAAGCAAAACAGAGATTCTAGTGAAAGGTCATCAATGTGAAACATTGGCTCCATTTCCCTCTCCACAGCTACTGCCTGATACATTTGTGTTGTCGGGCTTTTCTATTTTTATTTATAATCTGTAAAGGAGAAGGCTCATTTGTAAAAACTGTAATTGTTGCAATAAAAACCTCTTTCTGTGCTGTCAGGTTCTCCAATCTGGAGATGTAGACCTCTGTCGAGAGTGTTGTGTTGTGTTGGAAAAACACAGCAGGTCAGGAGGCATCCAAGGAGCAGGAGAATCAACGTTTTGGGCCAAAGCCATTTATCAGACCTCTGCCCACTTCATCAACCCCCTTCCACCACACAGTCTACTCTTGCTTCTTAGCTGGGAGTGCCATCAAAATTTGATGGGCTTTATTGTAGATCATAGATTGAGACTTTACAGTGCAGAAGGAAGCTATTTGACCTATTGTATTCACACTGGTCAATAAAGGTGTGACAACACTAATCCCTTTTTCCAGCTCTTGGCACCTTGCCCTGAAGGATACGGCAACGTAAGTGTATATCTAAATATTGATTACATTTTAGCAGATTTTCTCATAAACACCTTTCTCAGCAGTGAGTTCCAGGCTCGAGCACCCTCTGGGTATTTTTCAACTCTTCTCTGAGCCATCTACCTTTTGCCGAACACAGATCTTAGAGCGCAGGTTCACAGTTCCTTGAAAGTGGAGTCACAGGTAGACAGGTAGTGAAGAAGGCTTTCCTTTATTGGCCAGTGCATTGAGTACAGAAGTTGGGAGGTCATATTACAGCTGTGCAGGACATTGGTTAGGCCACTGTTGAAGTATTGTGTAATTCTGGTCTCCCTGCTATGGAAAAGATGCTGTGAAACGTGAAAGGGTTCAGAAAAGATTTACAAGGATGTTGCTGGGGTTGGAGGGTTTTGTGCTATAGGGAGACCCTGCATAAGCTAGGACTGTTTTCCCTGTAGTGTAAGAGGCTAAGGGGTGACCTTTTAGAGGTTTATGAAATCATGAGGAGCGTAGATAGGGTGAAATAGCCAAGGTCTTTTCCCCAGGGTAGGGGAGTCCAAAACTAAAGGGTATAGGTTTAAGGTGAAAAGGGAAAGATTTTAAAGGGACCCGAGAGATAACTTTTTCACACTGAGGTTGGTGCAAGAATGGAACGAGCTGCCAGAGGAAGTGGTGGAGGGGTTTGCAATTACTAAATTTAAAGGTACCTAGATGCGTTCATGAATAGGAAAGGTTTAGAGGGCTATGGATCAAATGCTGGCAAATGAGACTGGATTAATTTAGGATATCTGGTCAGTGTAGACGAGTTGGACCGAAGGGTTTGTTTCATTGCTTTATAACTCTATGATTCTACCTCTTACCTTAAATCTCTGCTGTCTGGATATTGATCCCTCTACTAATGGAAAGAGTGCCTTCCTATCCCCCCTATCTTATCTTTCATAATTTTTAAACCTCTAGCCAGTCGCCTCTCAATCTTTGCTGCTCCAAGGAAAACAATATCAGCCAGTCCAATCTTTCCTCATAGCTCAGACCCTCCAGCCCAGGCCGCACCATGCTCAATCTCCTCTGCACCCGCTCCAGTGTAATCACATCCTTTGTGTAATGTGATGACCAGAATTGTATGCAGTACCCCAATTGTGGCCTAACCAGTGTTTTATACAGTTCAAGCATCACCTCCTGGCTCTTATATTGTATACCTCAGCTCAAAAAGGCAAGTATCTCATATGCCTTCTTTATGACTTTATTTATAGCCCTGCTACCTTCAGCAATCTGCAGATATACACAGCAGGGTCCTACTGTTCCTGCCCTGTTAGCTCTCCCCAAGTGCATGGTCTCACACTTTTCCAGGTTGAATTCCACATGCCACTACTCTGCCCATCTGACCAGTTCATTCCTGCTGTTACAGCTATCCTCCTCGCTATTTTTGGTCATTTGCGAACTTCTTGATCATATTCCCCACAATAAAGTCTGAATCGTTAACGTATGCCACAAACAGCAAAGGTCCTACCACTGAGCCCGATGAAAATGATTCCAATCACAAACACATCCCTGTGATATCACCCTCTGCTATCCATTGCTCGTCCAATCATGACCCAACATGCCCCTTTGCCTTGGCTCTTCATCGATTCATCAGTCTGCCTGGAGGTCATATTGCTGTTAATCCAGCAGCAGCCTGGGGTTTGCTGGAAGAATCAAGGTCAACACTGATTCTTCCAGCAACCTCATATACCCAACAGCATTCCTTCCTGGTTCCTCTTGTCACAACACCTAGCCCGATTATCAGCTCCGTCCGCCCCAACAAATTTGTCTCCCATTACTCACTCCCTCCTCTTTTCTATATCTTCTCTTCTGCCCAATCTCCTTCATGACACCAAAGCTTCCACTGCACTATCCCATTCCATTCTGTTCTTTTTTCCAATCCTTTGTTTCACCCTGATCTCACTCCCTCCTTCACTTGCCTCCAGTTATCTCCTCAAGATATCATCGACCAGTCACCTTTTCAGGATCATTCATTATATCCCACTGATCTTTTATCACCGGGTCCACAAGAAGACGTTGTCATTTTGAGGCAGCCATGTTTGTGTCCCTGCAGTGTTTTACTCACTCCTTCCTGACATCAATGACAGCACATGTAGTTTTCCACATTTTGCCTTGGTTTTCGGCAGAGGTTAGAATAAGAATTAGGTTTTATTGTCATGTGTACTCGAGTACAGAGATACTGGAGTACAGTGAAAAGTTTACAATGTCGCCACACATGGTGCCATCTTAGGTACAAAGTACCGAGGTATAAAATCTTAGGTAAAAAGTAGAAAATAAAGAAATAAGTTAAAAGTTCAACATTACAGTTCTTCTCAGTATAAATTAATAAATAAGGAATAAAGCTAAAAAGTTCCAAATTACAGTCCTTCTTTCGCCATGGGCCTGCAGTCACTCAATGCTGGGCTTTCTCCATGAGGGCTCCATCCCTGCACTATGTTTGATCTCTCCCCCCGCTGCTGGGCTCATTCCCCACGCACCCCCCCGGGCTTGATCAGCTCCACCATGTCCATGTGAGATCCTATTCACAGTACCTATACAGTTTTACAGCTGCACACATTCGGTGCTGTTCCTTTCTGAGTAAGCTAGCTCACTGAGGGCTATTGGCACCCTGCCACATTCAAGTGCTGTACTTTCTTTAGCGAGGAAAACTGAACACCTGGATAAAAGCTCGAAGAATCATGCGATTAACTGTATAATTAATTGACTGCACGATAGCAAAGGGCTGATACTCATAAACCCATCTCGTTCACTGATGTTCTTCAGGGAAGGGAATCTGCCATTCTTATCTGGTCTGGGCCGACAGTCCCAGAGCAAACTGTTGCCTCTGAAATGCACAACTAGAGTTGGGCTTGCTAACCTGTGAAGGAAAGAAAGGAAGAGGCCATATCTGTAGACATCACCCTCAGGCATCTCTTAAGGTGGCGGATCCACATTTAAACTTGGTGCGGCTGAGAATGGGGGTTTTGGCTGTGAACAGGGAGGGGGGAATGATATAAGGTGCAGATACTTCTCAGTGAACTACAAGTCGAGCTGTACTCCTGTACGTGACCAAGGAGGGGGTAGAAAGAGGAAGGGAGGAGGCAGGCAGAGAGTTCCATGTCCTCACTCCCCTCCTCTGCACATGCCTCAGCTCACTGTGTCATTGGAATAGTACATGATGAGGTAGCGAGTCTGGAATTGGCTGTGTGCACATTTCACAACTGCCGCGCTGGGAGAGTTAGCAGAGTCAGGTGAGGAGGCTTGAATAGAGCAGACCAGTGAATCACAGTATCACAGAATCCTGACAGTGTGGAAAGCAGGCCATTCAGCCCATTGAGTCCATACTGGCTGTCTGAGAAGCATCCCACCCATGCGCACTCTCCCATCTCATCCCTGTAACCTTGCATTCACTGTGGCTAACTCACCCAGCCCACACATCCCTGGACTCTGTGGGATAATTTAGCATGGCTAATCAACCTAATCTGCACATCTTGGGGGCATTCTGGCAAAGTTCACCGATGATACGAAGTTAGGCGGACAGGCAGGTAGTACTGAGGAGGCGGGGAGGCTGCAGAAAGATTTAGACAGTTGAGGAGAGTGGTCCAAGAAATGGCTGATGAAATTCAATGTGAGCAAATGTGAGGTCTTGCACTTTGGAAAAAAGAACACAGGCATGGACTATTTTATAAACAGTGAGAAAATTCATAAAACCAAAGTACAAAGGGATCTGGGAGTGCTTGTCCAGGATTCTCTAAAGGTTGACTTGCAGGTTGAGTCTGTGATTAAGAAAGCAAATGTAATGTTGTCATTTATCTCAAGAGGTTTGGAATATAAAATCAGCGATGTGCTACTGAGACTTTATAAAGCTCTGGTTAGGCCCCATTTAGAATACTGTGTCCAGTTTTGGGCCCCACACCTCAGGAAGGACATACTGGCACTGGAGCATGTCCAGTGGAGATTCACACGGATGATCCCTGGAATGGGAATGGTAGGCCTAACATATGATGAATGGCTGAGGATCCTGGGATTGTATTCATTAGAGTTTAGAAGTCTGAGGGGAGATCTAATAGAAATTTGCAAGATAATGCCTGCTTAGAAAGGGTGGACGCTGAGAATTTGTTTCTGTCAGGTGGGGCTACTTGGACCCGTGGGCACAGCCTTAGAATTAGAGGGGGTCAATTTAGAACAGAAATGTGGAGTCATTTCTTCAGCCAGAGAGTGGTGGGCCTGTGGAATTCACTGCCACAGTGCGCAGTGGAGGCCGGGACGTTAAATGTCTTCAAGGCAGCGATTGAAAAAATTCTTAATCTCACTAGGAATTAAGGGACACGGGGAGAGGCGGGTAAGTGGCATTGAAATGCCCATCAGCCATGATTGAATGGCGGAGTAGACTCGATGGGCCGAATGGCCTTACTTCCACTTCTGTCTTATGGTCTTATCTTTGGACTGTGGGAGGTAACAGGGAGAACATGCAAACTGTGCACAGACAGTCTTCAGAGACTAGAATCGAGCCTGGGTTCCTGATGCTGTGAGGTAGCAGTGCTAACCATTGAGCCACCATGCTGTGACCTGTTCCTAAGGTGTACATTCTCCCTCCAGACTGATCTCAAAGCTCAGTGACCTTGGTCTCGGCTCCGCCCTCTGCAACTGGATCCTCAGCTTCCTGACCCACAGCCCACAATCAGTGAAGATAGACAACTGCACCACCTCCACAATAACATTCAGCACTGGAGCTCCCCACTAAAGATGTGTCCTCAGCGCCCCGACTGTACTCCCTGTCCATCCACAACTGTACTGCCAAACTCTGAATGAACGCGATCTACAAGTTTGCTCATGACACCACCGTAGTAGGATGGATATCTCACAAGAAGTCAAAATATAAAAAGGGAGATAGAAGGTTTGGTGATATGGTGCAATGAGAACAATCTCTCTCTCTCAACATTAGCAAAACTAAACTGCTGATCATTGACTTTAGGACGAAAGGAGGAGAACACGCCTCCATCTACAAGCATGGAACTGAAGCTGAGAGGTTGGACAGCGTCAAGTTCCTCGGTGTGACAATAGCCGACAACCTATCCTGGTCTGCCCATGGTAGCTGCGCTGGTCAAGAAGGCCTCTTCTTCCTCAGGCAGCTTAGGAAATTTGGAATGTTCGGAAGGATCCTCACCAACTTCCAAAGATACACCACTGAAAGCATACTGTCTGGGTGTATTACAGAGGATGGTGTGCCCAGCCCGGGCCATCACGGGTGCCAATCTTCCATCCATGGACCCCACTTACATGGCGCCCTGCTGCAGAAAGACTGACAATTGCATCAAAGACCATTCGCACCTCAGTAATACTCTCCTATAACCTCTTCTGTCAAGCAGATACATGAACATATGCACCAGCGAGTTCAGGGACAGCTTCTTCCTGGCCATTGTTAGACTGTTGAATGGACTCGCTGGCCACAAATAATGTTGACCTCGCTAACCTTGACCTCTATTGTACACCCTGTGTCATGTTATCTGTAAGCCTCCAACTAAATATTTTGTTCTTCACATCTTTGATTACTAGAGGTACAGTTAGTAAGTTTGCAGATGACACCAAAATTGGAGGTGTAGTGGACAGCGAAGAGGGTTACCTCAGATTACAACAGGATCTGGACCAGATGGGCCAATGGGCTGAGAAGTGGCAGATAAGTTTAATTCAGATAAATGTGAGGTGCTGCATTTTGAAGCAAATCTTAGCAGGACTTGTGGTCTGAGGGAGTGTTGCTGAACAAAGAGACCTTGCATGCAGGTTCATAGCTCCTTGAAAGTGGAGTCGCTGGTAGATAGGATAATGAAGAAGGCTTTTGGTATGCTTTCTTTTATTGGTCGGAGTATTGAGTACAGGAGTTGGGAGGTCATGTTGCGGCTGTACAGGACATTGGTTAGGCCACTGTTGGAATATTGCGTGCAATTCTGGTCTTCTTCTTATTGGAAAGATGTTGTGAAACTTGAAAGGGTTTAGAAAAGATTTACAAGATTGTTGCCAGGGTTGGAGGATTTGAGCTACAGGGAGA
>NC_057731.1:5934915-5938787 GCF_004010195.1 Chiloscyllium plagiosum | reverse complement strand
TGGATGGGTATATGAATAGGAAGGGTTTGGAGGGATATGGGCCGGGTGCTGGCAGGTGGGACTAGATTGGGTTGGGATATCTGGTCGGCATGGACAGGTTGGACCGAAGGGTCTGTTTCTATGCTGTACATCTCTATAACTCTATGATCCACCTGTACTGCTCATAAACAAAGCTTTTCACTGCACTTCGGTACAAGTGACAATAAATAAATCAATCAACCAAATATTCAACACAAAACTGTGAAGCATAGTACAGAAAAGCAGAACAATGCATAATGAGAATTGGAAGATCCCAGCCCCATTAAAGTTGTCTGTGTGGAACAGACAGGAGAATGAAGTCAGTAAAGAACTTGGAAAGGTCCTGAAAACAGAAAGCAGAATTGCTGGAAACAGACAATAATTCCCCCAGTAACTGAAGAGGGGGAAAAAAAGAGATCAACATTTCAGGCAACGTCCTGTTTTAAATTGGTGGACTGTTTTAAATCGAGTAAGCATTTGAGTAGAATCAGAAAAAGGAGGAAGGAAATCACCAGCAAACAGTTTGCTGCAAATAAAAAAGGAAGTGAACAACAGCGAGGAAATATATCATGGAGTCTTCCAGGTAGCAAACATTACGGGAACAACAGCACGTGCAGATGGTTAAAGCACTTAAAAATCCAGGCGTGGGGCTGGTCCGTTCAACACAAGCTGTGTTATGTGGCTCAGTGGGTAACTTTTCTACTCCAGAATTATGAAGTTGTGAGTTCACTGCCCACTCCAGGACGTGAGCACGAAAATCAATGATCTAAAGGTCAACCAGTGCAGTGCTATCGGTGTCGAGTCAGCATAGTCCAACTTGACCAAATGGCTGCTCCCTCATGAGAGAGAGAGAGAGAGAGATGACTGATGATGGTTTAACCTAAGGGTCACCAAGGGGAAAGGTTGAGAAGGAGACTCTGCTGGTGTAGGGATTGAACCCACTCAGTTGGCATCACTCTACATCACAAACCAGCCTTCCAGCCATAACTGTATTGGCTGCTCACAATGTGGTCGCCTCTACACTGGGGAGACGTAGCGCAGACTTCACAGAACACCTATGTTCTATTCGCAAAAATGACCCTGAGCTTCCAGTCGTCTGCCACTTCAACATATCACCATGTTCCCTGGTCAACATCTCTGTCTCCAACCTGCTGCTGTGCTCCAGCTCAAGCTCACTGCAAGCTGGAAGCACCCAACACCTCCTTGGGGACACTGCAGCCTCGGGACTCAATATCGAGTTCAGTGACTTCAGGCTTGTGCATCTTCTTCCATATCCTTTACCCATCCCCACAACCCAGGCCCTGTAATCACATGGACTGCTTTCAGCACAGCCATCCCATTCTCACCCACCAATGGTCCTCTTTAGCAGCTTTTCTTTCACCCTGGCTTCCCATTATCTATCCTTTTATCTGTCTAACTGTCTTTCTCTCTGACTGGTTCTGTCTCCAACTATCACTTACTCCTTTTCCCCCCAACCTCTACCCTCTGTCATCAGCATATATACCATCCTTCCCGAATCCCAAAACATTACTTCTGTTTCTCTCCCCACAGATGCTGCCAGACCTGCTGCGTTTCTCCTGCAATTTCTGTTTCCTGTTTCAGCTTATCCAGCCAACTGAACTAACCGACCACTGCTCTGTTGAAGGCACTATCTTTCAGACAAGCCATTAAATGAAACTTCCCTTATCTCAGCTTCACTCTCACGAAAGAGCCAATTATTATTTCAAATAATAGTTAAAATTTGTAGTTCAATCAAAGTTAGGAAAGCAGATATCCTGCTCCTTATCGCATTGCTGGTTACTGGCATTTTCTGTAGGCAATTTGCTTCCTACTTATAAACAGTAACCACAATTCAAAAGTATTTCATTGCCTACAAAGTGCTTTGGGATGCCCGGAGGATGTGGAAGGTGCAAGATTCCCTTTCCATTTCAGTCTTTGCCTTGTGAGCCAACAAGCATCACCTATCCCATTGTCCCAGTCATCTTGGAAGCATCTGTCAATTGAAAGGCTTCCCCGTGTCTGAGAAATGTATATTAAACTGGGAGCAGAAATCTCTCATAGAAGATAGGAAAAGGAGAAGGCCATTCGAGCCCCTGAGCCTGCCCTGCCATTCTATATGCTCGTAGCCAAGCTCAATGCCCTAATCCCACCCATGATTTAGAATTAATAAGAAAAGGTTGGAAAAGGAATTTCCTTGTGAACTGTTTCTGTGGTGTCGTGGTTATTTTGTTCACTTTACATGGTCGAAACCAGGTAGAAACATTTATCGGAATTGCTGTTATCACAGTGAAGCCTTGACATCGAACATTATCTCAAAGCATTCTCTGAAAGACTTAATTCTGTTGCCCTCAACCATATCACAAAATAAATCAGAATAGGATTAGGGTGATGTAATGTGCACAGCATAATCCACCAATAGCAAAGGTTCAGTAATCAATTATCTGGTTTTGATCTCTGATTGACTACAATATGTTAGTTAAGCCACTGAGATAGTTTGCTCTTCTTCGGTATAAACAATATTAAATACTCTTTCACATTGCACATTGGTCCTTGCTTTTTTAGTATTTCTGACAACACGGAACTTTATCAGTTCATATACTAACTACCTCCACCTTCTGCCCCTCTCTTAGCTCATTCACTACTGAAGGTCCCCTTTTCAATCTTCTCACTCCGCCACTGGGGGCTGTGCCTTCAGCAACCTGAATCCCATGTCCTGGAATCCCAGATTACGGACAATGAATAAGGGTTAGAACATATCTGGCTATTATGATCTGGAAAGTCCTGGCTGACAGTGTAGGATCATAGAATCCCTACAGTATGGAAACAGGCCCTTCAGCCCAACAAGGCCACACCGACCCTCTGAAGAGTAACCCACACAGACCCATTCCCTACTCTATTATCGTATATTTAGCCCTGACTAATGCACCTAACCTGCACACCTCTGAAGGGCTAATGCCCGAAGCATCGACTCTCCTGCTCCTTGGATGCTGCCTGATCGGCTGTGCTTTTCCAGCACCACGCTCTTTGACTGTACCCCTGAACAATTTAGCATGGCCAATTCACCTAACCTGCACATCTTTGGACTGTGGGAGGAAACCCACGCAGACACAGAGAGAATGTGCAAACTCCGCACAGACAGTCACCCGAGGCTGAAATTGAACCTAGGTCCCTGGCGCTGTGAAGCAGCAGTGCTAACCAGTGGGCCCTGTAGAAGGTAGATTTAAGACATTCAAGAAAGTTGATCAAGTTTGAAGAGAAAAGAAATTGCAGGGAATGTGGAAAAGGCAGAGGAGTGAGGCTACCAGTGTTGCTCTTGCAGATGGTTGGTATAGATACAAAGGGATGGAATGGTCTCTTTTGTGCTGGGACCGAACGAAATGTTTGACCAAACATTGGGGCATTTATTCCAAGCTTTCCGTCTCGGTTCAATGTCCACTTGTCTCTTGCATTTCTGTACTGTGGGACAATTTTTTTGACATGAAAGATGTATATGAATGTTCAGATTAGACCTTGAACCGTGAGGCAAGACTGCCACCTACTGGATTAGGCTGGTACTCAGCTTCACTCAATCTGAGGAGAAAGTGAGGACTGCAGATGCTGGAGATCAGAGCTGAAAATGTGTTGCTGGAAAAGCGCAGCAGGTCAGGCAGCATCCAAGGAGCAGGAGAATCGACGTTTCGGGCATAAGCCCTTCTTCAGGAATGAGGAAAGTGTGTCCAGCTGGCTAAGATAAAAGGTAGGGAGGAGGGACACACTTTCCTCATTCCTGAAGAAGGGCCTATGCCCGAAACGTCGATTCTCCTGTTCCTTGGATGCTGCCTGACCTGCTGCGCTTTTCCAGCAACACATTTTCA
>NC_057731.1:5894571-5934017 GCF_004010195.1 Chiloscyllium plagiosum | reverse complement strand
GGACTGGATGTCCATGGTGAAGAGAAGGCGTTGGGGATCGGTGAAGCGAAAGTCATGGAGGAGGTGGAGGGCGTGGGTGATGTCTCGAACGTATGTGGGGGGTTCTTGGACTAAGGGGGACAGGACCGTGTCGAGGTATGCAGAGATGAGTTCGGTGGGGCAGGAGCAGGCTGAGACAATGGGTCGGCCGGGGCAGTCAGGTTTGTGGATTTTGGGCAGGAGGTAGAAACGGGCGGTGCGGGGTTGTGGGACTATGAGGTTGGAGGCGGTGGATGGGAGATCCCCAGAGGTGGTGATTCACTCAATCTGATTCTGGTTTCATTTAACATGAATCCTCCTTTTCCTGCAAACTTTTATCATGGCCTCTCTAAGAAGGGGACACTTAATATATTGTGATGCAATTGGGCTTGAAAAGTAGTATATAAGTAGAAGACATTTTTGTTGAGGTTGGAGGCGGTGGATGGGAGATCCCCAGAGGTGGTGATTCACTCAATCTGATTCTGGTTTCATTTAACATGAATCCTCCTTTTCCTGCAAACTTTTATCATGGCCTCTCTAAGAAGGGGACACTTAATATATTGTGATGCAATTGGGCTTGAAAAGTAGTATATAAGTAGAAGACATTTTTGTTTTACATTCAATCCATTTACATTTTATATTCAAATCGGATGTATATTTCCATATATAATTTTTAAAAATACAGAAAATGGCGCCAATCAATTTTAGCTGATTGGAATTGGTTCAAGCTGTACTAAAGAAAATGGGGCGAGCTGTTTGCTGAGTATCTGATAAGTTTTTAAGGTCTTTCCTAGTCTTAATTTTAACATAGCATACAAATTAGTGGTAACATTAATACAATATAAAGAAAGCAACACAAATATAACTAAATAATTAAAAGTTGTGAAGGCGGTAGTTCAGATGTTTGTCAAGGCTCCAGGATGTGGGAGCTCCTGGAGAGCCATGGTGGCTCAGTGGCGAGTATTGATGCCTCAGGGACCTGTGTTTGATTCCACTCTTGGTTAACTGTGTGTGTGTGGAGTTTGCACATGTTTGTATGGGTCCCCTCTGGTTGTTCTGGTTTACTCTCAGTCCAAACCGTGCAGGCTAGGTGGATTGGCCATGCTAAATGGCCAGTAGTGTCCAGGCATAGCTGGATTAGCAGCATTGTAGGTCTGGGTGGGATGCTTTTCAGAGGGTTGGTGTGGACGTGATGGACTGAAGTGGCCGGCTTCTACACTGTAGGGATTCTATAATCAAACATGTCTGTGGTAACAGTTTAAATTTTGGACAGCTTCAGTTTGATGCTTATGAACAGGAGGCTGAACTAGAGACACTGTCGTATATCAGGGAGGGGGAAGGTTACCCAGATCCTTTGTACCAGGAGGCAGTCACACCACTTTGGATAGAGTCTTCTGATTTGGTCAGTGGTCAGGACCAGGAGGCTGTGTAAGGGGATGCAATTGTCTAATAACTGTAGCCTTCTCTCAGCCAGTTTGGATGACATCGGGAGCTGCAGTATCAATAAACAAACTGAACCACGGCCATTCAAGTCAAGGGAGCGCAAGGAATATAGGGGATAGTGTGGAATTAGAATTAGAATTCACCTTTGTTGCTATGTGCACACGAATGAGTGCAGTGAAAAGTTTGTAATGTCAACACCTTGGTGCCATCTTAGGTACAGATTGACACTATTCTCTGCAGCAAAGAGTGAGAGTCCAGGGAAATGTAATGCCTGCCCAGTGCCAGGGTTCAGGACATATGCTCAGGGCAAGAGTGACCTGCAGTGGGACATCAAGGATTCAGTGGTCATGGTCAATGTAGGTAACAACAACAACACAGGGAGAATTAGGAAAGAGGTTCTGTATCAAAAGTATGAGGAATCAGTCACTAAATTAAAAAGCAGAGCCTCAAAGGTTCGAATCTCTGCATTATTACCTGAGCTGTGTGCAAATTGGCATAAGGGACATAAAGTTGGAGAGATGAATAGGTGGCTCAACGATTGCTGTGGGGAAAGTAGTTCTGGTTTGTGGGCCACTGTCACTGTTGCTAGGAGAAATGGGAAGGCAGAAAGTGAAGACAAAGTTAAGAGAGGAAAACAGGTTTTTGGGGAATAAGAGTCAGAGAATGGCAGGACGAGGCAGAGAGGGGAAAAAAAATTAGAAATACGCCGACAATCGAGACTAGATGTTACAAAGGCAGCAAAAACTTCATTGTATTCATAATAAAATAAATGCACTGATAGTGCACAGTGAAGCTAAGAAATACAGTCTGATAACCATTACAGAAACATGGCTACAGGATGAGAAGGAGTGAATTTTGAATATTGAGGGTGTATGTCATTGAGGGTTAGCACTGTTAATCAAAGACAAGCAAAACATGGAACAAGGTATGTAAGGTAAAAACAATGACTGCAGATGCTGGAAATCAGATTCTGGATTAGAGATGCTGGAAGAGCACAGCAGTTCAGGCAGCATCCAAGGAGCAGTAAAATCGACATTTCGGGCAAAAGCCCTTCATCAGGAATAAAGGTATATAAGGTGTTTGTAATAAAGGAACAACAATAATCATGGGTGACTTTAATTCACAGTAATTTCCCTGGTATCCAGCATGCATGGGGAATGGGAGCTTTTTACTATAAAGCAGAATCTGACATTTGCATGAGAAATACAAGTGATGGCAGAAGATGTATGTGCATTTTAAAAACGAGCAGCTGGAACCATTCATGAATACCCGGCCACGATCAGTGGTTCTATCTTTATTGAGAAGGTCGTTTTTAAACTAGCTTTAACTAAGCATCCGATCCAATATTCCCTTCCAATACCTAATGCTGGTCAAATTTTAATTGTGGACTTGATAGGTCGAATGGCTGGCTTCCACTCTGTAGGGATTTTATAATTCTAAAAATACTTCACTTTTAGGTCCATTCAAGCCAATGTAAGTTTTTTTCTCCCCCAAAAGATCTGAACAAACCTGAATGAACCTTCAGGGTAAGTGTATTTGAAAACCAAAAATATCCTTATTCAAAAAAATTGCTGGTCCTGAGAAATTCCCCTCTTGAATCTTGGATACTGATTACATGAGAATTCCACATGATTGGGATCCAGATAATGGGGCCTTTACTATTTATATAAATTGGAGAAAACAGCTTGGAGTATTCCTATGTCAAATACAAACAGCTGGTCTTGAGGATTTCAGATATTCCAAATAGCTATACTATCAACCAAGCTATACTATTAGGGGGCAGCACGGTGGCACAGTGGTTAGCACTGCTGCCTCACAGCGCCAGAGACCCGCGTTCAATTCCCGCCTCAGGCGATTGACTGTGTGGAGTTTGCACATTCTCCCCGTGAAGAGTTTGAGATTCAGAGATGATTTAAACATTTATGGGCGGCACGGTGGTACAGTGGTTAGCACTGCTGCCTCGCAGCGTCAGAGACCCGGGTTCAATTCCCGCCTCAGGCGACTGACTGTGTGGAGTTTGCACGTTCTCCCCGTGTCTGCGTGGGTTTCCTCCGGGTGCTCCGGTTTCCTCCCACAGTCCAAAGATGTGCAGGTCAGGTGAATTGGCCATGCTAAATTGCCCGTAGTGTTAGGTAAGGGGTAAATGTAGGGGTATGGGTGGGTTGCGCTTCGGCGGGTCGGTGTGGACTTGTTGGGCCGAAGGGCCTGTTTCCACACTGTAAGTAATCTAATCTAATCTAATCTAATCAAATCAAGATAATCAGTTAAGCTTGTAATTGCCAGAAGTGGTACACATTCTTCCATTGGGACCCATTGTCTACAAGCAAAAGGAATGTGTTCAAGCCCTGCCCCTATTCCTTGAATTAACCAGGTGCCTGGGAACCTACTGCTGTCCGCTGCTTTCTGTATGGCAATGCCTCAGCCAGAGATGACATGCCAACCAATCAGCGCTCTTTTATTCTGTCAAGTTTTCTTGAAATGCATGGCTACTACCATTTTGTGATGTATTGTCTACAGACAGGCAAACAGCAAAACAAAAACAGGCACCCCGCATCCATTCTCAGTGGCAAAGGAAACAAGGTGGCTTTCATAAAGTCATAGAGATATACAGCACAGAATCAGACCCTTCAGTCGAACTCATCCATGCCAACTAGATATCCTAACCTAATAGAGTCCCATTTGCCAATACTTGGCCCATATCCCTC
Source organism: Chiloscyllium plagiosum (assembly GCF_004010195.1). NCBI lineage: Eukaryota > Metazoa > Chordata > Chondrichthyes > Orectolobiformes > Hemiscylliidae > Chiloscyllium > Chiloscyllium plagiosum. The sequence goes on along the minus strand of NC_057731.1, from coordinate 5,929,851 downwards.
CAAACCCTTCCTATTCATGTACTCATCCAGATGTCTTTTAAATGTAGTAATTGTACTAGCCTCCATCACTTCCCATGGCAGCTAATTCCATAGATACACTACCCTCTGTGTGAAAAGTTGCCCCTTATGTCCGTTTTAAATTTTTCCCCTCTCACCTTAAACCTATGCCCTCTAGTTCTGGACTCCCCCACCCCAGGGAAAAGCTTGTCTATTTACGCATCCAGGCCCCTCATGATTTTATAAACCTCTATAAGGTCACCCCTCAGCTTCCAACACTCCAGGGAAAACAGTCCCAGCCTATTCAGTCTCACCCTATAGCTCAAATCCTCCAACCTTGGCAACATCCTTATAAATCTTTTCTGAACCCTTTCAAGTTTCACACCATCCTTCTGATAGGAAGGAGACCAGAATTGCACACAATAAGAACACAAGAACTAGGAGCAGGAGTAGACCATCTGGCCCTTCGAGCCTGCTCCACCATTCACTAAGATCACGGCTGACCTCTTTGTGGACTCAGCTCCATTTACCTGCGCTCTCACCATATCCCTTAATAGTCCAAATGTGGCCTAACCAATGTCCTGTGCAGTAACAACATGATCTTCCAACTCCTATACTCAATGCTCTAACCAATATTTGCCATAGAGAAGCAGGAATTTCTTCTAATGGCAGGGGGGGGGGGGTCATTAATCTTTGGTACTCTTTACAGCAGTAGGCTGGTTCATTACACATAATCAAAGTCGTCAGGCAGTTTTTTTTGATCCTCAAAGGAACCAACAATTGTGGGGCATGAGAGGGGGTGTAACAGGAAGGGCTTTTCCCCGAAACGTCGACTCTCCTGCTCCTCGGATGCTGCCTGATCTGCTGTGCTTTTCCAGCACCACCCTCGCAACTCTGATCTCCAGCATCTGCAGTCCTCACTTTTGCTGGTGCAGTGGGAAAGTTGAGTTCAGGCCACAATCAGACATTCCATGGTCTTATTGAATGTGTGTGGGGGTGTGAAGGGCTAAGTGGCCCACGTCTACTCTTATTTTGTCAACCTGGTGATTCGAGTGGTTCTGAGCTTGACTACTTTGAAGGTCATTGGGAAATGTGACCAAAAATGAACAGCTCCCCAAGGCCAAAAAGAGGGACTTCCAACCAGCCCTTACCCTGAATCCAACCCACAGCCCAACTCTGCCACATTTGAATTCTAAAATGCATATTTTCTGTCCAAAGTCTTTCTCTACAGCAAATGCAGCAGAGATGACCATGGTATACCCGTGCCACCCCAGGTGATGCTGAATGCAGGCTTGACCATCATGGTGCAAACCAATGTCTTACAAGACTGGATGCAATAAGAGAGTCAAACTGTGCAATTAAAAATCCACCCGCTCACCTCAAACCATCAGCGAAGCAAAACAAATCCGGCAACCAGAGAAACAAACTGAGCATTCGCTCCGACTCCGTACCATCCCCGACCGCCTCAAAGTTCCCGGGCTTTTACTGCCCCGCCCCCACCATCAGGCTCCGCCCCGTCTATTTTGTGGGGAGGTCCCAAGCGTCAAGCCCCGCCCCCGTCAACATGCCGCGCCCCAAGGCGGGATCCCGCGGTCAAGACCTCGCCCTCTTCTTCGCCACGCCCCCGACACCGCCACGCCCCGCCCATATCCTCTGCCGCTGAGCTCCGGCGATTCGCGCCTTTCTCGTTGGCCACCTAAGCGCTGGGCGAAGGACCCCAGTGCGCTCGGCCGTCCTGATTGGCTCCTTTGAATCCAAATGGCGGCGCGGATTGGCTGAAGGTTTGAATCAGGGAGGGGGCGGTTGGACGGAGCGAGCGGCGTTCAAACTGCGGCGGGAGCGGGCACAAGCAACGAGTGTTGCTGTCTCAGTCAACCCAGCGCCGCTCGGCCTTCTCCAGCATCCCTTCACCCACGCACAGCCTGCAGGTTCGTCCCGGCCGCTGATGGGACCCAGGAACAGAACCACCTCCCGGGTGATCCAGTGCCGTCCCCGGGGTCTGAGGGGTTTAGGGGGGGGGTGCAGAGTAGAGAAGAGAGACCTCAGGGCCGGCCTGTAAGCTGGGTCTGGGCCTCCTGGATGTGCCTCCTGGTAGTGCTGTTGGGGGGGGGGTAGTTCGGCTAACTTCTGGAAGCCCCATGTGAAGCTCTTTGAACTTTACAGTTCCAACACCTGTAGCTGTTAAGTGTCTTTGTTTAATTCTGTTTTTGAAGAGTTAATTAATCTCGTTAGGTCAGAGGGGATTTAACAGCTGTATCATCAGATTACAGTGTAGTGAGACCGATCTCCAGCATTTATTGTTTTCATTAACTAGGCACGATTTGAAATAATTGGTTCAGAGGCCAAGTAAGTAATTTTTCGCATTCAAACCCTTTGTGAGGATGGTGAGCTAGTACCTGAAGTGGAGATACCCATGTTGGACAGGGGAGTACAAAGTTAAAAATCACACAACACCCGGTTATGGTCCAACAAATCCGTTGTACTATAACCTAGTGTTGTGTGATTTTTAACTTAGTTCCTGAAAGGTGAGGCACTATTACCTATAAAGCTACAGACCGAGAGTTAGAAAAATGGTCACCATTCCAGTATTAAAGAAGGGTCCTATCATGTTCGAAATATGAAACTTTCTTTCTCAACAGATACTGCCAGACTCTGAGTTTTTATTAAACATTCTCTATGTCCACAGTACTTTGCTTTTGGTAGCTAAAGATGGCATAAGGCTTGAGGGCTCATGACTGTTGAAGATATGCTTAACTAAATGGTTTCTTATATGAAGTAAAGGCTCATAAAAGCAAGGGAATTACGGTGAACCTTTAAAGCTGGTTTAACTTAAATATATTATGTATGTAGCATATTTTTATGAAGGATGTTACAGCAGGTTGATAATGGTTTCAATCATAAATGTCTTAAGTGAGAAGGATGTAGTATAGGAGCTGTATTTTTTTCTTGAGTAGAGAGGGTTGAGAGGAGATTTAATAGGTGCTTTTAATCATGAGTCTAAATTAAATTGATAGGGATGAACTGTTCCTGGAGGAAGGATGGCTGATTTTAAGGTGATTTGTAAAGGAAGCAACAGTGACATGAGGAAGAACCTTTACTTCTCCAATGAAAGATTAAAATCTGGAATGCAGTTACCTGAGAATGTGGTGAAAGCAGTCTTAATTATAGCTTTTGGAAGAGATTTTTTTTTCTGAAGAGAAATTGAGAAAAATGACCTGATGTGACTAGCTGTTATGGACACCTGCTGCAAACATGCTGCATGAATGTCTATTTCCATCCCACCCTATGTTATCACCATTCTGAAGTTATTTGTTTCTATGAATTAATGTAATGGCTAGAAAGGCTGTTGGAATGTAGGTGTGGACAATCCGGTTATTTCATGCACCAGCTTTGTGACCTGCTTTGGACAGCATATGTTTTAATGTGAGCTTTGGTATGTTTAGCTATGATGTCTACCTCACCTCATTGGCCCTTACCACAGACGTTCAATTGTGAAGAATATGCATAACTCAAGGTAGCAAGTTTAATTATTCCTCTAATTTGGTTGGGTGCTTTAGAGAGTCCAAGACTGTCAGTCTGGAGAAATTCTGATTTTCTTGCTGCAGTTGCTGATTTTAAGTTCATAACTTTACTGCTTGCAATTTTTTTCAAAGTATAGAACAGATTGATAACATTCAATTATCTGTATTTCAACAGGCCATCTGACTATTACATGCCTGGAAGCTGCAAAGATCAACGTCCTCTGTACTGAAGTTATTGCTGAAAGATTTAACCTGGGACTTTTGCCTGTTAATACGGGTAAGTTTTCTGATATTTCATCATTTTAACCACTTGTAAATTCTTCACCTGTCTCGTAATGCTGCAAATTTCTGAAGTTTTCTTCAAGATTTACAAGCAACTATCTCAACGACAATGAGATGGTGTAGTCTTGGGGAAACTAGAATGCATGACAACCAAGACTTTCATCCAAGTCAAACATGATTCCTTTATTTTCCCTCTGTTATAATTGTCACCAGACTGTAGCACCATTCACTTTATATTTGGTACATAACATGTCAGACAAGTTATGGGCCGTTTCAAGGATAACGGACCAAGGTTCTTAAAGCCAACTGCTTATATACAACCAAAGGAATAGGGAAGCGGTTAAGAACGAGCCTCAATGATTCCTTGGCACACTGCAATAACTGATTCCGTTTACCAAAGGAAGTAAATTGTACCGTGTAATCCGAAATAGTGTCAATGCAACTAAACTGCAGTACAGTTCAAGCAATAAATGCCAGTGCTCCACATGTGAGAGCTACTTGGCAGTCAGGCTGCATCTCAAGAGAATGAATGTGAGGTAACAGAATCATCAGCTACCACTAGAAAGTAAACAGGAGGAAGCATGATCTGAAATTGTTGAATCCTGAGGGCAGAATTAAGATGACATGACTGGAAGCCCAGTCACTACTGAGCAGAGATGTTCTACAAAGTGATTACCTAAACTGCATTTGGCTACTGTATCATCAGCGGTGAGTGCATCATACTTAATTGCATGTACAAGTAAATTGCTACTTGACCTGGAATGAGTATTTGGGACCCGAGAAGGAAGAAGATAAAAGTGCAGGTGGTGAATCCTCTGCCCTTGTGTTGGATGGGCATGGATGATTGTGAGCCTGTCACTCAGAGGAAACAGTTCTTTTAGATTTCTTGAAGGGAAGGGGGAGGTGAATTTGTATGGTCACAGCATAATGCTGGGTAAAGTGGGAAAAGGTGAAGAATGATCTGAATAAAAGGTGAAGACAGGTTAATGAATTCCAGATGAGGTAAAAGTAAGCAAAAGTGAGGTGATGTTGGGACTTGTTGGTTAAGAAACGCAAGATCTCAAATTCAACCTCAAGAAACCAAACTAATAACTTTTTGTATTTTTGCAGTATCTCTGTAATGTAAAACACAAAGGGCTTCTGGCTATAATTGAATGCGGAGTCATATAGGACATGATTAACAGCTTAATCATACAGGTTGGATTTAAGCAACCTCTGAAAGAGAGAAAGGTTACCGCAGGAAATTTTGAAGCTTAGTGCAGGCAGTGGAAGGCATGGCTACTGTTTAAATCTCAGTTCTTAAATTCTCAGCATAGGATGAGGCCCCCAATTAGTCCATAGTATCTGCACTGGCATTTGAAATGAGCAATTTACTTAGTTCTGTGCTCCTGCCTTCTTGTAGGAAAGGAACAATTTAATCCCTCTTTTTTCATGTCTTGATTGAAGTGTGTGGTAGTGGCAGTTATCAGACTGTGCATTCAGACCATAAGGATTTTTCTCATTGTTTTTGCTTTTTTTATCATTACTTTAAATCTATGCCCTCATGTTCTCCATCAATTCGTGAGTGGAGATAGCTTCCCCTTCAGTAATCTGTCAACTCCTCATGGTTTTGAGTACCTCAAGAGTCCTGAGAAATTTTATAACATGAGAAAGCAGCCCTGTGACCCATTGTATCCACACTGCTCATCTTACACCTATCCTCCTTAATTCCCTCTTCTGGCATTTGGCCTACATTTAGATATTCATTTCAATACTTCCATGTTGTGATTGTTCCTGTCTCTCCCAGTCTCTCAAATGCTGAGTTCCAGAAATCTATCACTCTTGGTGAAAAATATTTCCTTGAAATTCCCCTCAACCTCCTGCCCTTACCATGTGCTTTTGTTCCTTGTTTATTTACCCCTTTACTAAAAGGAAATCTATCTTCCTATTTACTGTCTTTTATCCTCGTAATTTTGTACACCACAATCAGGTTTTCCCCTCAGCCTTGTCAGCTGTAACGAAAGCAACTCCAGCCTGTATAGTCTATCTTTCTTAGTTGAATCAATCCAGCCCAAGCCACATCTTAGTGAATCAAGTTCTCATTCTCTCTAGTGCAATCCTGTTGTATAGTGATCAGAATTGCAATAGTGCTCCATCTGCTCCAATGAACATCTTGTACACCTCCATTGTAACTTCACTGCTGTATTCAATATCTTGACTTAATAAAAACAAGTCCAGGTAAACAATTCTTTATCTGAAATCGTCGGGGCCAGCAGTTTTTCGGATTTTAGAATTTTTCGATTTTCAGAATAAGTGACAGTTTGGTGAAATTTTTTCAAAATCTTACCGGAGAAGCAGACTTACTAAGTAAAATAGGCCTTGAGAGAGAATGGAGGCCTGCTGGTGCTGGGCCACGCCCCCCAGTGAGACGCATCAAGTGGGTGTCGGCTTGGTTTAACTGTTTGCACACCAAATAACCTTGTTAATGAGAAAAATACTTCACAAAAAAACCTCTGGACTTTGGAGCTTTTCGGATTTTGGGATTTCAGATAAAGGATTGTCTACCTGTGTTCCAAATGCTGCCTTGTCCTGTTACTTCAAGAATGTATTAAAATGCACAAGTGTCCCTCTGAACCTCTGTATTTGTGCCTTACCCTTCAGCGTGTCCTCTCTTGCTTTGTTAGATCTCTCAAAATAGCATCATGTTATACTTCTCAGGGTTAAATTCCACCTGTCACTGTTCAGCTTGTCTCATCACCGCATCTATATCAGAGTCAGTGTGGTGCTGGAAAAGCGCAGCCGGTCAGGCAGCATCCAAGGAGCAGGAGAGTTGACAATTTGGGCATAAGAAGGGCTGTTCTTTTCCAGCACCACACTGTTCAATTCTGATCTCCAGCATCTGCAGTCATCACTTTCTCCACCTTATCTATGTCATCCTAGTTGAAAGCTTTTCTCCTTGCTATTTACTGCACTACCAGTTTCTAACATCTATACTTGGTGATTGTGTGTCCTACGTTCATGTCCAGATCATAATCCCAGATAGTTTCTGGACTAGCACTAAACTCTGGTACGCCACTAGGCATAGTCTCAAAAACAATTTTGGCCACTACCACCTTCTTGCTTTACTCCTTGGGTTCAATTTGCCAAATTGCCCTGGCTGTTGCTGCTTTGGTTAGTCTGGCAAATGACACCTTGTCAAACATCTTACTGAAGTCTAGATACTAACAACTTACTGCTGTCATCTGCACACCTATTCACTTCCTCAAAAAATGCAATCAAACTTGTCAGATGTGATTTCTCCCTGACAAATCCATGATGGTTATCCTTGATTAATCCATGCCTCTTTCAATGGAAATTAATTCGGTCCCTTAAAATTTTTCCAGAAGTATCTCTCCCACTGAGACTCGCTGGCTGATAATTCCATGGTTTACCTCTACTTCTTGAATAATGGTAGCACATTAGCTGTCCTCAAATCTTCTGGTAACTCTCCTGTGGTGAGAGGATTTGTTTCTTAGAATATGGGCCCCTGCAATCTTCTCCTTTGCCTCCCATAGTAGCCTGGGATACATCTCATCTGAGGAAAACAGTCCTAATTTGGCCTATCTGTCCACATATGTCTCTCCTCTCTGGAACCATTCTTGTGAATCTCTACTGCACATTCTCAATACGTTCATATCTTCCCTAAAGTACAATGCTTGAAACTGGGTACGATCTCTGACTGAGCATATACAACTTCTCCATGACTATTCGAATGTATTTCTTTCTGAAACTCTCCAATTTGTTCATACTATTCCTATAATGTGGATCCCAGAACTGTACACCACCCTCTAGCTGAGGTCTAATAAGTATCATGTATGAGTTCAACATCACCTCCTCATTTAGTACACTGTACTTATGTACAGTATTTTAATTTTGATTAATATTAATTGCTCTCCCAATCGGTCCAACACTCTAAATGACATACATATGTATATGTCCGAGTCCTTCACCTCCTGTGCCCTTTTTTAGAATTGTTCCCTTAATTTTGTTTGTCCCTGTTCTTCCTAACACTATGTACGACCTCACATTTTTTTCTCATTGAACTTTGGCTGCTTGTCTTTCCATTTTACCAACCTGTTTAGGTCCAATGAAGTTTTGCACTTTTCTCCTTTATGGTTGAGAATGCTCCCAGTTTTGTCTCCTATATAAACTTTGTGCACAGGCACAATTCAAAAGTCTAGGTCAATAATATCAAGATTAGGGAGGATACTGACCCCTTGGGAACCCTGTTCCAAATCTTCCTTCAGCTCCAAAAGTATTTATGAATCAATTCTGTTTACTATCATTGACCAATAGTATATCCATGTTGCTACTAGACCCCACATGCTCTCACTTTCTTCTAGGCAGCACTATTAAATGCCTTTTTCAGAATCCATGTACATTATATCAAGTGCATGCCCTCAGCAATGCTGTTAACTTGCTGGAAGCTCTTCAATAGTTTTCAGCAACCTGATTTTCCGTTGGAAATTCATGCTATTTTCATAAATTGCATGGACAAATGCAAGTTTATCAATTTTGTTCTGAATTATTATTTCTGGAAGTTTCCCCACCACCAAATTTAATCTAACCAGCTTGTATTTGCTGTAAATTGAAGATGCTGAAGAAGAGGCAGTTACATAAGTACAGTTATCAGGAGATTGTGGAGTTGAAAGAACAGCAATAGAGAATTGTGGAAGTCATTGCCAGCCAGATAAAAACAATTATGAAGACTTTAGTCAACTGGTGCAAACTTTATTCAACTGGTGCAAACACAGCTACAAGCCTTTTGCTCAATCTTGTTGGTGCTAGAAAAGTCTAATCAGCCTAATCCTATTTTCCTGCTCTTAGTCCCTAACCCTTTAGACTAGAGCACCTCACGGAAATGTCAGTGTTTTTTTTTAAATACAGTGAGGGTTTCTGCTTTTCATGTTTAGTGAACTCCAGAGACCCCTTCCCACCTCTCAGGATTTAAAGCAAAACCTAATCTAATTGATTAAATTTGTCTCAATCAGCTGATCCAATCTCTTGACATTGTTAAAATTCTCCACGCCAGTCAACAACCTTAAATCTCCCCTCCCTTCTGGTGATCGCATTCTTTGTGATGTTACGACCAAAACTGTAAGCAGTACTATAGCTGCAGTCTGTATAGTGCTTTCAACAGTTCTAGTGCAAGCTTTCTGCACATAGATATTAGTCTTCGGTCAATGAAGAAAAGCATCCTTGACTAGCTTACCTAGTTGGGTCCATTACCTTTGTTACCTTTGTGGGTCCATTGATGCTTCAAGACTCTCAAGAATCCTTCCATTATTGCATATTTCTCCTTCTGAAATGTAACTTCACGTTTCTCTGGGTTAAGACCAGAAGCTACAGGAGCAGAACTAGTTCATTTGGCCCATTGAGTTTGCTCCACATTTCGATCATGACTGATGTGTTTTTCTCAACCCCATTCTTCTGCCTTCCATAGTGATCCTTAATCCCCTTACTAATCGAGCCTATTTATCAGTCTTGAAGGCACGCAATGACTTGACCTCCACGGCCTTTTGTGGCAATGAGTACCACAGACTCATCACCCCCTGGCTAAAGAAATTCTCCTCATCTCCATTCTCAATTGTCAGCCTTCCACTCTGAGGCTCGTGGAAACATCATCTTCTTCATGACCACTCTATCAAGTGCAAACCCAAATTCCTCAAACTCTCATGACAAGCCCTTCAGGATTATTCTTGTAAACCTCCTCTGTTCCACTTCCAGTGCTAGTACATCCTTCCTTATATACAAGGACCAAAACTGTTCATTATATTCCAAATGTGGCCTGACCAGAACCTTATACAGCCTCAGTAATACATCTCTGCTCTAATATTCTCGTCCTCTTGAATTGAATGCTAATACTGCATTTGCCTTCCTAATGGTCAGTTGATCTTGCATGTTAAGCTTGAGAATCCTGAGCTAGGACCTCAAAATCCCTTTATGCTTAAGATTTCCCCCATTTAGAAAATAATCTATGCCTCTATTCTTCCTCGCAAAGTGTGTAACCTTCCATCTTCCTGCATTGTTTCCATCTGCCACCTCTTTGTCCACTCTCCTAGCCTTAGTTCTTCTGCAGCCTCCTCACCGTTACCTGGCCTTCCACTTATCTTTGTTGCTAAGTTTGCAGATGAAACAATGCCCTCGGTTTGTTCATTTACGTATAATGTGAATAGCTGTGATTACAACACTGCCCCCTGCGAACTGTACTTATCACTGGCTGCCATCCTGAAAAAGAGCTGAAAATGTGTTGCTGGAAAAGCGTAGCAGGTCAGGCAGCATCCAAGGAGCAGGAGAATCGACGTTTCGGGCATGAGCCTGAAGAAGGGCTCATGCCCGTTACGTCGATTCTCCTGCTCCTTGGATGCTGCCTGTCCTGCTGCGCTTTTCCAGCAACACATTTTCAGCTCTAATCTCCAGCATCTGCAGTCTTCACTTTATCCTGAAAAAGACCCCATTATCCTTACCTTCTGCTAGTCAGCCAATCCTCTATCCATGTCAATGCTGCCTGTCCTGCTGCGCTTTTCCAGCAACACATTTTCAGCTCTGATCTCCAGCATCTGCAGTCCTCACTTTATCCTGAAAAAAACCCCATTATCCTTACCTTCTGCTAGTCAGCCAATCCTCTATCCATGTCAATACCTTGTTCCTGACACCAAGGGCTCTTATGGTATTTATCGGCTTCCTGTGCTTACTTTGTCAAAGGCCTTCTGGAAATACAAATATCTGTGGATCATGTTCACTGGCTGATCTTTGTCTAACTTGCTTGATCCCTTTTTAAGAATTCTAACTGATTTGTTAGGCATGACCTCTCCTTGATAACTGCCCTATAGTTTCCTGTCTTCTATCTCCCTCCCTTCTTAATCAGCAGTATTAGATTTGCTATTTTTCAGTCCTCTGAGACCCTTTCTCACTCCAGTGATTCCTGAAAGATGACTTATCCAGCTTCACACCTTTCAACTTCCCCGGCACCACCCCAGTGATGGCCTCTGCACTCACCTCTGCCCCTGATTCCTGAAGTTCTAATTTAGTGTGCTCAGTTCATCTGCCATTTCTTTGATACTCATTAATTCTCCAGGCTCACCTTTCAGAGGGCCAGTGCCCACTCTTGCTTCTGGCTTTCTTTTTTATATATATTTAAAAAAAAACTGCAATCTTCTGTTGTATTTATGACAAGATTTTCCTTATAGTTCATCATCTTCCTCCAACGCCCCCTTCCCCCACAAAAGCTTTGTTTTAATTGCTGGTTTTTAAAGGCTTCCAATCCTCTAGTTTCCCACTAATCTTTACCATGTTTGTCTGTTTTATCGTTTGCTTTTAAGCTGTTCTTGATTTCCCTTGTTGGCCACAGTTATCTTGTCCTGGACATAATTCTCGATGTCTTTCTTTCCTCTGGTTTTTCAACTGTACCCACACATTCTACACCTTCCAGCTGTATAACACTTGCTATCAATTTCATTTAATTTCTTACTATCAAAGCAACTCTGCCTATCTGCCTGTCCTTTTTTGATAAGGTGTGTATCCTTGGATATTTTATTCTCAGCCCTGATCCCCTTGCAGCCACATCATTTTGATACCTGAAACATTGTACTTGCCAAGTTTAATCTGCGCTACAAGTTCATTTCCTTCGTTTGGTCTGCTGCATGTATTTAAGTAAGGTACCCTCAATCCTGTGTTGACTGCCCCTCTTGTAGTTTTTCCCTTACCTGCTGTGTCTGAGGTTAAATCTTTGAGCCTTTAAATAGTCTCTACCCTATTACTTGTTCTGGAAACTTTAATAACCTCTGCTAAACCCTCCTTCCCTTCAAGGTTTTCCATGCAACTAGAGCTCCCCTCCAATATTGTTTAAAGCCCTATCCATGTGAGTGTCCAGGACTCTGATTCAGGTTAAGTCTGTCTAATCAGAACACATTCCTCCGTCCTCAGTATTAGTGCCAGTGTTCCATGAATTTGAACAAGTTTCTCCCACACATGAGTCATGTTTACCCAACCGCTTCACAGGAGGCTCCCAAGCACTGAGGATGTCACCTAGACAGGGGACGAAACGTCTGCAACACAAATTCCCAGCTCGGTGAACAGAACCACAACAAAGTCCTTAACTTCCTGCTACTGGGTCAACTTTGGATTCATCTTGCCTTCCATTGCCCTCCATTTTTGCCTGTCTGATGAGCCTGCACTTGGATCCTTGTCAAACCTTGTTAAAACCCATGTAGACCCCACATTGAATTCTTCTTGTTACCTCCATAAAATGCAATCAACGTCATCAGATGTGACCTCCCCACAGGCTGGGGAGTACTTTGTGATAAGAATCAAAAACAATGCCTTTGCACTTCCCTGCGAACAGAAGGAACTTTCTGCTGGTCCTTTACTGGCTGTTGAATCAGGGGTTTGGCAATTTGGAAACAAGTGGAGGGTTTTTTGATTCACTCAAGAGACATGAGCATTACTGGATTGCCACATTTATTGCTTGTCCCTAGTTACCATTAAGAAGGAGGTGGTGAGCTACCTCCTTGAACAGCTCAATCCATGTGTTGTAGGTAGACCTACAATGCCGTTAGGGTGGGAATTCCAAACTTTTGTCCCAGTAACACTGAAGGAATGACTTTCCAAGATAGGGTAGTGAGTACCTTGGAGGGGAAGTTGACTTGAGTGGTTGAGGTGGAGTTGTGTGCAATTAGTATACATTTGAACAATGATGCTTTGTTTCCTGATGGCACAAGGAGCTGCTTGCAGATGAGAAATAGGGGCAGTGGATGGATTCTTAAGTGGACACAAATAATGATGGGGAAGCATGAATAAAATATCTTAAACGTTTTAGAGCACAGAAAGTGGTCCTTTGACCAAGGTATCTGTGCTGGTCATCAACAGCTGTCTATGCTAATACTATTTTCCAGCCCTTGGCCCATAGCATTGCATGCTGTGATGTTTCAAATGTCTTGTAGGTCCTTGCTTCTGTCACGCTTTTTTCAGGCAGAGTGTTCCAGATGCCTGTAAGTTTCTGGCTGGTTTTTCTTTCTTTTCCTCAGATACCCTCTAAACCTTAAAATTGTGTCCCCTGATTATTGACCCCTCAACTGAGGGGGAAAAGTTTCTCCCTGTCTACCTGTGCCAATCAGAAGTGTGTGGAGCTCAATCAGTTCTCTTGTCCACTCCCACCTTTGCCTGCTCTGCTGTCAGGAAAACAATGCCAGTCTCTTCCATTGCCTGAACTGGGATGATTCCATCATATTCTGGTGAATCTCTTCAGTATTCGTTGTGGTATAATGTGGTGACCAGAACTCTCAGCGCACTCGTTGTGGCCTAACCAGTTACATGCAGCTCCTTTATAACCTCCTCCTTGCTCTTTATATTCAATACTCTTATAAATAAAAGCAGGTATCTCATGCTGCCTTGACCATTTTATTGACCTGTTCTGCCTTCAAGGGTCTGTGGACATGCACACCATGTCCCTCAGACAATATGTATTTCCTAGGGTCCTACAATTGTGCTTGCCATGTTGATACTCAAAATCCATCACCCCTCTCACTTTTTTGGATTAATTGTCATTTGCCACTTTACTCCTGTCTATCCAGTCTGTCTATCTTGCACTGCTGTAGTCCGAATGAATGCAACTCCCATTACCTTTGTCTGTTGTGGGTTTGAGGTTTCGTAGACTAAGGATGTCAGATTTTCTGTGGAAAGGGCATTAGTAGATCAGGTGGATTTTATAATTTGAATTCTGATCCATGAATTGCTATTTCAGAATTCTAATAGCATAGCCACTGTTTATTGTCAGCATTCTTTTGTGAGAGGTGTCAAAATGCTGATTCATTTGTGATCAAAGAACAAATCATTTCAGTGCCTGAAGTAAATTCCTAGAAGGTTAAATTCTGACTGCAAAGAAAGTGTCAGTGCCAGTTCTGTTTTCCTGCATCAATGTTAACTAGAGTTGTCAAGATCTAGTTTCCTATCAAGCCACTTTCTCCAGACTTTCACCCTATTTCTGTTCAGACAGGATCCCACACTGCATGTAGTCCATCCCCCACCCTCTCTGACTGCTGAACTAAATGTTGCCAAACCTCTGCCATTGCATTTCTTCACAACGCTGGGAGTTTTATCATGTTACGTCCCCAAATGTTTGTCCTGAAATGAAATCTTTTGCAATATAAATTTGTAAAGTGAATATTTATACATCTGGTTTTGAAGATTGTTCACGTTCGGAGTTTAAATGTTTGCAGTATTTCAAAACTCATCTGTTTTATTCTGTCATGGAAATCTAATCTCCTGATATTTGTTCGCAGGCTGAATTGTGAACAACAGCATGGAGGATTATGTAAAGATTGAGAAAATTGGTGAAGGTGAGCAATTTCTTTTCTAAGTTGAATCTTTAAGCTGACTTGCAGAATATACAACAGAATGATACGTTGGCTAAAGTTGAAATGTGAACTGCTTATTGTATAACCATGTTCCCTTTGTATATGAAATGCTTTAGTATCGTATCATCCCATCCCTTTTCTTTGCCACTGCAAGCTCTGAGGAAAACATACAAATCATGTTGGCCAATGAAGTCACATCGATTGATGTAAGACTTTGAATTCAGTTGATGCATTAAATGAAATATTTTGCACTCCCACCTCAATTAAATTAGTTTGAAATTTAGGCAGGCGAAGTGTTTGGTTTTTTTTTTGTATTTTTGTTTTTTTTTTATTTTTGAGGATGGAGTTTTAGAATGAGACATTTTAATGGGAAGATGGTCAGTACCTGGAGAAATGGGGACTAGTTGATAATATCACTCATGTGGGAGCCAGGAAGGAAGGTGGTTGAGTCATTTGGTAGGAAAAAGATTTGGGGGGAGGTGCTATAAGAGAAGTTGGTACGAAGGGAAGCTATTCATTATCATTGTGAATTTGTATGAAAACTCAACAGCTCATCAATTAGTACAATGTTCTAGCATTGTTCTAGTCATTTTATGAATTCACCAGTGAAGTTATTCAGTTTTTACAGTTCATTTAACAGGGTTCTTGTTGGTCAAGGGCAATCTGCGAAAGTCATGAATTTATAAATGACTTCCAGACCTGGAAAAGTCTTGGCAATTTCCAAAAATGCCCAATGTCAGTGGAAAGTCATGTGATTTTGTACAAAGAGGTGAGACTTCTAACCTTTTTCCAATGTTTCTTGGTGTCTGCTTGACCACCATTAATTATTTGCTTTACTTCACATATCCAGAACCAGTTTTGCCCACCTATCCAATCTCATTCCTTACCACCAGTAAATGGCTGTTTTGGAAACTGTCAGAGCAACCGCAGTAGTAGGAAAACTAGCTTGTCAAACAGGGATGATGTATATGCCTCCATTCCCCAATCCCAGCTTTCTTAGCTCTATTGTGTGAAGAGAATTTTTGATAATGTCCATTTCAGATACTTTGTTGTGGAAGCAAGGACTTGGTAGATACTTTTTTTCAGAGCGTGGTGAGCAAGGTCAGGAACAAATTCCTGCTGGGGCAGCAATATCTAAAACAGTGTAATAGTTGAGACCTCCTCCTTGCTCAGCTTTCACAAGGCATACTGGAAATTCTTTCTTTAATGTGGGGAAAAGTCACAGAATTTCATTTTTACTAAAGCTGTAGGAACCTTGAATTTAAGATATTGCTGAACATTTTTAGGTACTTATGGGGTCGTTTATAAAGGGCGTCATAAAACGACTCAGCAGATAGTAGCCATGAAGAAAATCCGGTTGGAGAGTGAAGAGGAAGGTGTTCCCAGCACTGCAATCAGAGAGATTTCCCTTTTAAAAGAACTACAGCACCCTAATATTGTCTGGTGAGTGTACAGAGTTAAATTGAGGTGTACATATTTTTGTATTCAGGTTGCCTGAAGTTAGAATGAAATCGAGACGTCTATGAATATTGCAGACTGCAGTAAATGTTCTAATTTACTCCATTTGGTAAGAATCCACAAGGTTGAGCAATTTGGTTTTGCAGAGTGTGAATGATGCAACAATTTGCAGTTAACTACTCCGGTGCCTAAAGTTGCTTAAGTTAATTGATCAAAAAGATTTGAGAATCTTGGTAACTTGTTAATTTGCAATTTGTTTAAAACTGTTCAAACGATATTATAGTGAATAGGTCATTTGAATAATGGCTGTTTTCTGTATAAAGTGAATATGGTGATGACTATTTCACTTAGGCCGGGTGCACTTTGATTCAGGAGGATCCTGACGTGGATGATACAGAATGATTAATTTGCCAGCGGGAAGGAATGACACCATATTATCAAATTAAATATTGGCTCCTTTTTGGCAACGTTTTTAAATATTTTCTAATCAACTTGTTCAGATATGTTATGACACATTTTTAGAAGATGTGGGTCTTGAAGCCAGCCTCCTGGCTCAGAGGTTGGAAGTTAGCGCTGCACAACAAGCGGTGGTGGTGACAACTTTGTTACGTATTTTTCTTGAAGTCAAAAGCAGGGTTGAATATATTAAGAGGAGGTGCCCTTGAGGGCTATGTTACACTGTCCGGTGAGGAACTGAGTCATATAACCTATGCTGACTTGACTATTGAGGACTTAACCTTTGGTGTAGTGAGTGTAGAAACTGCTAATATTCTCAATGTTACTCACTCTGCAGTATTTCCCCTGAGTAACTGTAAATTATTCCATGGCACTATTCAAAGAGGAGAATAATAGCCAGCCAGTATTCTGTCTAGACTCTCAAAACTAGGGAATTTCTGACATCTATAGTAGTGTACTTCAATCAAGTCTGTCTTTTGTCGAGAAGAGAGAATTTGACGTGAAGTTGCGATGCAAGTTATTATAGCCAAGCAATTAATTCAACTTTTCCCTCTTCTTTAGTCTTCAAGATGTACTAATGCAAGATGCAAGGCTGTACCTTATATTTGAATTTCTTTCAATGGATCTGAAAAAGTATTTGGATTCCTTACCTAGTCGTCAGATGATGGACCAAATGCTAGTAAAGGTATCTGCAATGTTATTTAACTGACTGCCTTAATTGGGTAAGGTGCTCTCCAAAGCATCCACGTCTTTCTTATAATAGGGCGACCAGAACTGGACGCAGTATTCCAAGTGCGGTCTAACCAAAGTTTTATAGAGCTGCAACAAGATCTCACGACTCTTAAACTCAATCCCCCTGTTAATGAAAGCCAAAACACCATATGCTTTCTTAACAACCCTGTCCACTTGGGTGGCAATTTTAAGGGATCTATGTACCTGCACCCCAAGATCCCTCTGTTCCTCCACGCTGCCAAGGATCCTATCCTTAATCCTGTACAAATTTGACCTTCCAAAATGCATCACTTCGCATTTATCCAGGTTGAACTCCATCTGCCGCCACCTCAGCCCACCTCTGCATCCTGTCAATGTCCTGCTGCAGCCGACAACAGCCCTCTATATTGTCAATGACTCCTCCAACCTTTGGGTCGTCTGCAAACTTGCTGACCTATCCTTCAATCCCCTCATCCAAGTCATTAATAAAAATTACAAACAATAGAGGTCCAAGGACAGAGCCCTGTGGAACACCACTCGCCACAGACTTCCAGGCAGAACATTTTCCTTCTATTACCACTCGCTGTCTTCTGTTGGCCAGCCAATTCTGTATCCAGACAGCTAAGTTCCCCTGAATCCCATTCCTCCTGACCTTCTGAATGAGCCTACCATGGGGAACCTTATCAAATGCCCTGCTAAAGTCCAGATACACCACATCCACAGCTCGACCCTCATCAACGTTTCTAGTCACATCCTCAAAGAACTCATAAGGTTTGTGAGGCATGACCTGCCCCTCGCAAAGCCATGTTGACTGCATTTAATCAAGCCATGCTCTTTCAGATGGTCATAAATCCTATCCCTCAGAATCCTTTCTAACACCTTGCAGACGACAGATGTGAGACTTGCTGGTCTGTAATTGCCGGGGGATTTCCCTATTTCCTTTCTTGAAGAGAGGAATTACATTTGCCTCTCTCTAGTCCTCAGGTACGACTCCAGTGGAGAGCGAGGATGAAAAGATCTTCGCAAGTGGCGAAGCAATTGCATTTCTCGTTTCCCAAAGCAGCTGAGGACAAATCTGGTCCGGGCCTGGCGACTTGTCAATCTTAATGTTTGACAAAATTTTCAGCACATCAGCTTCGCTATCTCTATCCATTTCAGCAAGCACACCTGCTCTTCAAAGGTTTCATTCACTACAAAGTTTGTTTCTTTTGTAAGTTTGACCTAAATTGCAATTCAGCAGTAGACTAATATCAAATTAGAAATTTCCATTCTGCCTTCTCAACCTATTGGTTTTTCTGTTATAATTACGATTTAGGATTTGCTTGACGTTCTTGTACTAACCTGTAAATCCCCTTGAACCTGGTTGAACATTGCGTAAGCTTGGGCACTGCCAAACTTTCTGACGTTGCACCTTTACACACTTTCGAATATTATCAACTGTCTCCCACTAAAGGTGCACATGTAGCTATCATCTTCTCCAAATTACGTTCTGTGCTGTAATCAATGTTTCAGTAACTGACTCTCTCCATTAACACTCGTTCTCATTAGTCTCCCTCTCCTGTCTTGCTTGCTGTTCCTTATATCAATGGCCTGTGCTTGGCTACTTGGTCAATGCTACTTGTTTAATCAGCATAACATTCGGAAAAAGAATATTAATACAGTGATATGATAAATTTCTCCAGGGAGGGATTGTTGTTAAACTGAAGCCACATAGTCCAGACCACTGGGCTTCCTTCCCGAAAGGACACTACTCTGTGAGAAGCTAGGGAAGTGATTGCTGGGCCTTTTGCTGAGATATTTGTATCATCGATAGTCACAGGTGAGGTGCTGGAAGACTGGAGGTTGGCAAACGTGGTGCCACTGTTTAAGAAGTGTAGTAAGGACAAGCCAGAGAATTATAGACCTGTGAACCTGACCTTGGTGGTGAGCAAGTTGTTGGAGAGAATCCTGAAGGACAGGATTTACATGTATTTGGAAAGGCAAAGACTGATTAGGGATAGTCAAAATGGCTTTGTGTGTGGGAAATCATGTCTCACAAACTTGATTTAAGTGTTTTGAAGAAGTAATAAAGAGGATTGATGAGGGCAGAGTGGTGATTGTGATCTGTATGGACTTCAGTAAGGTGTTCATCAAGGTTCCCCATGGGAGACTGGTTAGCAAGGTTAGAACTCATGGAACAAAGGGAGAACGAGTTATTTGGATACAGAACTGGCTCAAAGGTAGAGGGTTATTTTTCAGACTGGAGGCCTGTGACCAGTGGAGTGTCACCAGGATCAGTGCTGGGTCCACTAGTTTTCGTCATTTATATAAATGATTTGGATGTGAGCATAAGAGGTACAGTTAGTAAGTTTGCAGTTGATACCAAAATTGGCAGTGTAAAGAACAGCGAAGAAGGTTACCTTAGATTACAACAGGATCTTGATCAGATGGGCCAATGGGCTGAGAAGTGGCAGATGGAGTTTAATTCAGATAAATGCAAGGTGCTGCATTTTGGGAAATCAAATCTTAGCAGAACTTATATATTTAAAGTTAAAATCCTAGGGGCTGTTGCTGAACAAAGAGACCTTGCAGTGCAGGTTCATAGCTCCTTGAAAGTGGAGTTGCAGGTAGATAGGATAGTGAAGGCGGCGTTTGATACGCTTTCTTTTATTCGTCAAAGTATTGAGCACAGGAGTTAGGAGGTCATGTTGCGGCTGAATAAGACATTGGTTAGGCCACTGTTGGAATATTGCGTGCAAATCTTGTCTCCTTCCTATTGAAAGGATATTGTGAAATTTGAAAAGGTTCAGAAAAGATTTACAAGGGTGTTGCCAGGGCTGGAGAATTTGAGCTATAGGGAGAGGCTGAACAGGCTGGGTCTGTTTTCCCTGGAGCGTCGGAGGCTGAGGGGTGACCTTATAGAGGTCTATAAAATCATGAGGGGCATGGATATGATAAATAGACAAAGTCTTTTCCCTGGGGTGGTGGAGTCCAGAGCTAGAGGGCATAGATTTAGGGTGAGAGGGGAAAGATATAAAAGAGACCTAAGGGGCAACTTTTTCACACAGGATGGTACGTGCATGGAATGAGCTGCCAGAGGAAGTAGTGGAGACTAGTAAGATTGCAACATTTAAAAGGCATTTGGATGGGTATATGAACAAGAAGGGTTTGGAGGGATATGGGCAGGTGGGACTAGATTGAGTTGGGATATCTGGTAGTCATGGGCGTGTTGACCAAAGGGTCTGTTTCCAAGCTGTATATCTCTGACTCTGTGACATTAATGAATCGAGAGAGCTTTGACATGAGGTGTGCAGTTCCATGCGTACTTTTACTTATAGCAACATTATTTTTACGATTTACTTTGTGACTACCATGATGAAACTTAAATTCTCATTCTCGTGTATTAGTCTGGCTTTTGGGTAGCTTTCTTGTAAGGTAGTCGCTGGACTACTGTAATGGTATTGTTCTGCGATTCTACTGTATTCATTAGATACTGAGGTCTGTACTTTACAATGGTTTAAATAAAGGGAGGCTTTTCTTGTTTCCTTTTCAATACGATTTCTTTGTGCTGATTCTAGCTGCCAGATACTTCTGATATTTCATTTTTACCTGTTGTTATTCCATCCATCCACTTCCTTGGCTTTGCTCACTTGAGTTCAAGTGCTATATCTGTTCCATTGCGCAATTATTTAAACAGTTTTTTTTTCAGGACTGAATGCTTTCCGCCTCAGTATAAATATTCCAGAACTCTAGATTGAGGGGGGATCTCATTGAAACTCTCGAATACTGAGAGGCCTGGATAGAGTGGATGTGGCAAAGATGCTTCCACCAGTAGGAGAGACGCATACCCACAAGCCCGACCGCGTGAAGGGACAATCCTTCAGAATGGAGATGAGGAATGTTTCAGCCAGAGGGTAGTGAATCTGCAGAACTCATTGTTGCAGAAAGCTGTGGAGGCCAAGTCACAGATGTACAGCACAGAATCAGACCCTTCAGTCCAACCTGTCCATGCAGACCAGATATCCCAACCCAATCTAGTCCCACCTGCCAGCACACCCAGCCCATATCCCTCAAAACCCTTCCTATTCATATACCTATCCAGAAGACTTTTAAATGTTGCATTTGTACCTGCCTCAGCCACTTCCTCTGGCAGCTCATTTTATACACACACCACGTGAAAAAAGTTTCCCCAAAGGTCTCTTTTATATCTTCCCCTCACCCTAAACCTGTGCCCTCAAGTTCTGGACTCCACCATCTGCTTGTTCTCCGAGACTGATGGTTATGCACTCATTTATCCAATTGTTCTTCTCTCTCTTTGAACTCTTCACTATCCTTTATTCCTTACCTCCTCTTCTCTCCTCTTCCCTGCCACCTCTACACCTCCAACACCCTATCTTCTGCATAAAATCCTTTTTTTTTCTGAGCTACCATCAGTTCTGAGGAAGGGTCACTGGACGTGAAACATTAACTCTGATTTCCCTCCACAGATGTTGCCTGACCTGCTGAGCTTTTCCACCGATATCTGTTTTTGTTTAAGAACCAGTCTGTTTGTATGCAATGTTACGCATCTTCCACTTTTAGCCAGGGACTATAGATTGTGTTGTTCTTAGAATCCACTTTACATGTTTATTTTGTAAGATGTCATCTTGAGCCCCAAGTATCATTTTATCCATGTTTGTCCTTGTATGAATGCTGCGTGTTTAGTTAATTCATCTTCCTTTTGCTTAAACTCATTCTTTCCTAGGATCTCAATTCCCAAGTCTTTGCACTTGTACAATCTTGAGTCTTATCTACTCTGGACTCCTTACATATCCTAATTTTTAAATTTTTATCCTGGATGCTGGTGTTTGTTTTCGCAATTTCAAATGAATGAATACTGCTTTTAAAAGTGCATCCTTACAGGTAATATATTTGCTCCAAAGTTTGGTTTATTAAAAAAATTGTCAGCAATGATGGATACACAGATATTGTGATTAAAAAGTAACTTTTGCACTGCCCGCCACAGCACCTCCAGTCTCCTTGAGCCTCTCCCATCCACTTTTTTTGTTTAAACTTGTTTAGATTGATAAGTGCATGCTAAAGTTCGCTATTGTCTGTATTTCTCCCTGGCCTGTTACTCTGCTACGCAATCAGTTTTGAAGTAAAATGATAGTCTCCTTATGTGGTTTACACCAATTTTCTCTCATGTATTCATGACCTATGGTGATTGATGTGGTTCCTTTCTCTTTTTTCAGAGTTACCTGTACCAGATAACACAAGGGATTGCGTTCTGTCACTCGAGAAGAGTTTTGCACAGAGACTTAAAGCCTCAGAATTTGCTGATTGATAGTAAAGGCGTAATTAAATTGGCTGACTTTGGACTGGCTCGTGCCTTTGGTGTCCCTGTCAGAGTTTATACTCATGAGGTACATGTCCAGTTGTGCAGTTTCTTTGTTCCAGTATATGAATGAATGCAGTTTTAAAGGTTTTCTATTCAAGTTGCTTTAATGATTGCTTTGCGTCTGTTTTAAGTTTCAATAGAATGCCCGTTTATTAAGATTCCTCAATAATTGGACTGGCTGCCGTTTGCTACCATATAGGTCTTCAGCTCTAAATCTTTCCTGGCCCTTTGCATTCTTTGTATCCACTTTACAGATGAAAGCACAGCTATTTGCAAACAGTGTAACACAGATGGTCTAACCTTTCATGCAACTTTTAAATGGGAGTATGTTGATTTCCATCTTTACCTTCATAGATGAGAATTGGAATCTGAAATCTCAGGGAGCCAACATTCTCATAAGTAAAATCAAACATACAGTAAAAGAGGAATAGAATGAATGCTTCAGGTTGATGACCATTTATCAGAACTGGCACTTGGCAATGTAAAGGCTTTAAGCTGGAGAGGACTGGCCAAAAGCAAGATGATCAGCTAGAAGACAGAGGAGATTGAGAAATGGGTAATAGTAAAAGGAAAAACAGCTTTTGTCCCTGTACGCTTCCCATTTATACAGAATACCGATGATAGAAGTTAGTCATGTTGAGTCCAGAGGGCTCGGCAATGCCTTTTCAAATTTAAGTTCTAGGAACAGCATTCCATGTTTGTGATGTACTTCACAGCTTTCAGGACTCCATATGCAATCATATAATTTGGGTCAGAGCCATTGGTCCTTTGATGGCAGCTGTTGGCGGTCTGACCTTCTCTAATACATTGCTTTTTCTTGCTCCAGTACCATCTCACATTATCTTCATCTTTGTTGTATTCCTAATAAATGAGGGAGGAATTCAGAGCCAGTCTTAACCTGGAGAGGATTTATTCCAGAACAAAGCTTACGGTTTTAAAAACAGGCTTCCTGATTTCACCCATATTCTCTTTTGGATGGGTTCTTCATTTGACACATTTTAACACATATCAATATTTGGGTGTTTAGTCTCTCCACATCCACTGGATCGAAAACTTTTCTGTTTGACCTTTCCTTCCCTATCAGACGATAATGTTCTCAGTTCTAACAAAAGATTATCAATCAGAAATGTTTACACTTTCACTCTCACGCGCTCTTCTTCGCGCGTTGAATTTTTTCAACAAAGTAGTACTTTGCCAGCATTTTAATCTTTCCCATGTAATGTTTCATGGACACATTAACAGTCATCTCTGTGTGCTGTGAAAATGTTTGTTTTTCAGTTCCTCTTTCGACAGGGTTTCTAATTCTAAAAACTGTTGTCAGGAACGGTGGCACAGTGGTTAGCACTGCTGCCTCACAGCGCCGGAGACCTGGGTTCAATTCCCACCTCAGGCGACTGACTGTGTGGAGTTTGCATGTTCTCCCCGTGTCTGCGTGGGTTTCCTCCAGGTACTCCGGTTTCCTCCCACAATCACAAAAGATGTGCAGGTCAGATGAATTGGCCATGCTAAATTGCCCGTAGGGGTATGGGTGGGTTTCGCTTCGGCGGGTCAGTGTGGACTTGTTGGGCCAAAGGGCCTGTTTCCACACTGTAATCTAATCTAGTTTTAAAAAAAAATCTAATTGAAATATTGATTTCATCATCAGTGCTGAACAGTATTCTGTGGTGTGCCTTACTGTCATTGGGGCCTCCATTAAATAATGGGAGTTTTACAAGCTAATAGGTAATTGCATGTGTGATTTTTGTTTTCAAAGGTTGTGACACTGTGGTATAGGGCTCCTGAAGTACTCCTTGGTTCTGCCCGTTACTCCACACCAGTGGATATCTGGAGTATTGGCACAATATTCGCTGAAATGGCCACTAAGAGACCTCTCTTCCATGGAGACTCTGAAATTGATCAACTGTTCAGAATTTTCAGGTACATTGAAACAAAAGCACTCCATCTCCATAACAAGGTGCAAGAAGACTTCTGCTTTTGTCTTTCCCCTCATCTCTAGAGTGAGTTATCCATGTTTTCCAAAGTTAGAAGTGCACTGCAAGGAGGAAATGTTCCCTTTTTATAATGGGGCAAAAAAACCTGATATTTACAACATGACAGCAGTCACAGAATTATAGTCATCCAGCATGGAAACAGGCTTTTTGGCCCAGCTCTTCCATGTGACCAGGTTTTTTAAACTGAACTTGTCCCATTGCCTGTGTTTGGCTCCTATCCCTCTAAATAACATGAGTATACAGCATTTCCATCGGCTCAGTCTATCGAAATGGGGAGCTATTTCACATGGCTTAAATCCATTTGTGTCCAGAAAAGTCCTCTATGCCAATCGGTACTATTCATGAGTGACTCAATTTACTGACACCAGTCCATAATCCAGAGGGAACTTGTTTTGAATCAACATCTATATGTTTAGGTTCCTTCTTATGTTCTTTGTTTGAAGTGGTTATGATCAATTCTGAAGGATTGTCCAAAATGATAAGTCTGGAGGATTCTATTGTATTTCCTTGCACTGAGGATAAGTTGTTGAGTGATGCAAGTCACCAGGCAATGTTTTCATTCAAGTGTCTCATGTAGCTCTCTATCATCAAGTTAATTAACATGTTAGCTTCATATTTGAAGAGCAGTGAGAATTTAATTTACTTTCTGCATCAGTATTAGTGGTGGAGTAACAAGGAGGTCATCAAGATAATAAAAATTTGGGGTGTTGATGAGATGAATAACTTGGTGCAATTTGAGTCATTGAAAGCCAGTGTAGTAAGGTCTTGTGTCAGATGGATCAGTAAGTCAGTCCGCCCCTTCAGCTGTTTTTGTAATCCTACCTCCATGTTGGCAGTCAATATAAAATCAAAGCAGTTTCTTTATGAAAGCCTTCCTGGAGGTTCAGTTCGAGAGGAGAAAGTGAGGACTGCAGATGCTGGAGATCAGAGCTGAAAATGTGTTGCTGGAAAAGCACAGCAGGTCAGGCAGCATCCAAGGAACAGGAGAATCAACGTTTCGGGCATAAGCCCTTCTTCAGGAATGAGGAAAGTGTCCAGCTGGCTAAGATAAAAGGTAGGGAGGAGGGACTTGGGGGAGGGGCGTTGGAAATGCGATAGGTGGAAGGAGGTCAAGGTGAGGGTGATAGGCTGTAGTGGGGTGGGGGCAGAGAGGTCAGGAAGAAGATTGCAGGTTAGGAAGGCGGTGCTGAGTTCGAGGGATTTGACTGAGACAAGGTGGGGGGAGGGGAAATGATGTTAGACTTCTGGGGTATCCCAGTATGAAGTGGGTTGGAGGGCCACAATGGACCTTGAGGCAACATTGAAGCACCTTACTGTAATTTTCAAACTTGTCTTGCTTTCTCAGGACCTTGGGTACTCCAAACAATGAAATCTGGCCTGAGGTTGAGGCTTTGCCAGATTACAAGAACACCTTTCCCAAGTGGAAGGCAGGCAGCTTGTCACAAGTCAAGAACATTGATGCAAATGGCCTTGACCTGCTAGCAGTAAGTGGATTTTTACAAATATGTACCCTGTTTTGTCACTATTTTGTATTAGCAGATGTGAAGTCATTCATTTAAATAGTAGTACCACTAGCTAGAACTTTAAATTCCCTGCTATAACTACGTTTGAGCTAAATTTATATGCCCTATGGTAATGGATTCAGATTTTAACAGTTCACTGCTACAATTAGACTATCAATACACATTTGCAGCATATTTTCTGCATTTCTATGAATGCTTTCATTACACAGTCTTCTGTTAACTGGCTGCAATGTTTGCTCATGCTCCAATTATTTGGCAAATTGAATGAAGCCAATTTGCATTGTAATGAGTAAGCTGTATGTAATGATGCAAGAAGCAATTGGGAATAAAATTTGTGCTGATGCGAACCTTTTCAAATATGAAATGTTACCATTTCATAAACAGCAAGCATATTGATGTATTTAGGAATACCACCTGAACTTGTGAAATTCAGAGTTAGCACAATACAGAACTGTCTGTAGTTGTTTTTACAGCCCTGTGTTAGAGAAAAACTGTGCTTTAGAAATAATACTAAGTGTTGGTGATATAATTGCATTACAGCCAACACACATTTTAAAAATTCGCCTTTAACAAACTGGGGACACTTTCTAATCGCGTATAGCGAACTCTTGTTGATGAAACACATTAAAGCAGAATGACCTGCATAAATAAAACAAGACAAACTCCAATGTTTCATTGCAACTTTGACTTGTACAAGCATTTATTTGTTAGAATTTTGAGTTTACAATATTTTCTTTTAAGCTTTGTATGTTTATGGCTACATTCACGTGTACCTGTTAAATTTTGTAAACTAGGTAGTTTGCTTTGCCTAGTGAGAGAACTATCACCTCTGTAATGAAGTATTTGTCTTTTACCAGAAAACCTTGATTTATGATCCTGCTAGAAGAATATCTGCAAAAGAAGCTTTGCGTCACCCGTATTTTGATGACTTGGATAAATCTAGTCTCCCTGCCAATATCCAAAGGAATTAATGGTTGTTGAAAGGTGTGTTGCCTCTTTTGGCAGTTGGGAATCACCAAATGCACCAGGACCACTTTTCTTCACCAACCTTTTAAAAATAAATCCAGCTACAACCATTTGTGTTAAACCTCTGTAGATTTGTCTGTTCATATCTATGTATTTCTTTCCTTCTAACTATTCTATTGTGGCACAATACTGTGTTTTTGTACCTGTATAACTTGTAAATACAAATAAAGGCTTAATGTACACCATATTGCAGGTGGACTAGGTTTTTTACTGATTGGCACTCTCCATGTTCAATTTTTTTTCCATTCTTCATTGGTATATAAGCAACACTGACTAGGTTAGCATTTACTAATTTCTCTTGAAGGTGAGCCACTGTGACTTTCGGGAGGGATGTTCCAGGATTTTGACCGAGTTTCAGTGAAAGAAATGGCAAGATGTCCCAGTCAGGATGGTGTGTGGCTGGAATGGGAAATAGCGGATTATTACTTGGAGCTATGATGTTGTGGCCATTATGGAGATTCCTCTGTCACAGAGGCAGCAATGGTTGTTGGATGTTCCAGGGTTTTGATGTTTCCAAAGGAATTGGGGCAGGTAAAAGAGTTGGGGGAGTGGGATTGTTAATCAGGCATAGTATCAGAACTGCAGAAGGGGAGGTCGTTGAGGAGGGTTTGTCTACAGTCAGTATAGGTGGAAATCAAACAGGAAAGGAGCAGTCACTTTTTATTGCGAGTTTTCTCCAGACCCATCCCCAATAGCAACAGAGACATGGAAGAGCAGATTGGGAGGCAGATTTTGGGAAGGTGCAGAAGTAACAGGGTTGTTGTCATGGGTGACTTTAACTTCCAAGATATTTATTGGAACCTCCTTAGTTCAAATAGTTATGAATAAAGTAGTTTTTTGTCAAGTATGCCCAGGAAGGATTCCTGACTCAATATGCATTAGGCCGACTAGAGGGGAGGCCATATTGGATTTGGAGCTTGGCAATGAGCCATGCCAGGTGAGAGAGCATTTTGGTGATAGTGGTCACAACCCCCTGACCCCTCATGGAGAGGGATAGCAGCAGATAGTATGGGAAAGTATTTAATTGTGGCACGGGGAGTTACAATGCTATGAGGCAGGAACTGGGGTGCCTAAATTGGGAACAGATATTCTCGGAAATGCACGACAGATATGTGGGTGTTGTTTAGGGAGCAATTGCTGATAGTGCTGGTCAGGTTTGACCCATTGAGGCAAGGAAAGAGATAAGTTGAAAGAACCTTTTAGCAAGGCATGTGATAAGGATACTTGTGGAGAGGGATAGAAGCAGATGATATGGGAAAGTATATAATCCTATACTTGTCTATAACAGATTTGGCTGTCTGGATATAGAATTGGCTGGCCCATAGAAGAAAGAGGGTGATGGTAGATGGAAAGTATTCAGCCTGGAGCTTGGTGGCCAGTGGTGATCCGCAGGGATCGGTTCTGGGACCTCTGCTCTGTGATTTTTATAAATGACTTTGAGGAAGTTGAACGGTTCATAAGTTCGCTGATGCCGCAAAGGTTGGTGGAGTGATAGATAATGGATGTAAGTTTGCTCGCTGAGCTGGAAGGTTTGTTTTCAGACGTTTTGTCACCATACTAGGTAACACCATCAGTGAGCCTCCGATGAAGCACTGGCTTCAATAGAAAGCAGGCCATAACACCAGTGCTTCACTGGAGGCTCGACAATGATGTTACCTAATATGGTGACGGAAATCTGAAAACAAACCTTTCAACTCGGCAAACAAACTTAGATCCAGAACCTCAACCTGGGCTAGAAATCTTCTCCAAACTTGCTAGTGGTAAACAGAACATTGACAGGATGTAGAACTGAGCTGATAAGTGGCAGATGGAATTCAACCTGGAAAACTGAAGTGATTCACTTTGGAAAGATGAATTTGAATGCAGATTACAGGGTTAAAGGCAGGATTCTTGGCAGTGTGGATGAACAGAGGGATCTTAGGGTCCATGTCCATAGATCCCTCAAAGTTGCCACCCAAGTCGATAGTGATGTTATGAAGGCGTATAGTGTGTTGGCTTTCATTAGCAGGGGATTGAGTTTAAGAGCTGTGAGGTTATGCTGCAGCTCATAAGAGCCCTGGTTAGACCACACTTGGAATATTGTGTTTAGTTCTGGTTGCCTTATAGGAAAGATGTGGAAGCTTTCGAGAGGGTGCAGAGGATATTTACCAGGATGCTGCCTCGACCGGAGGGCATGTCTTACGAAGAAAGGTTGAAGGAGCTAGGACTTTTCTTGTGGGTGTGAAAAAGCATGAGAGGTGATTTTGGTGGATGGCCAGAGATGTTTTCCCTGGGTGAAAATGGTGGAAATAGGGGACAGAATTTTAAGGTAATTGGTGGAAGGTTTAGGGGAGATGTCAGAATTGGTTCTTTACTACCACTGCTGGCAATGCATTCCACACACCCACCAGTCTCTGTGTAGAGTTAGATACTTTACAGACATGTAAGCAACTCTTGGATAGGCACATGGAAGATAGGTTAGTCTGATCTTGAGTAGGATAAAAGGACACCGCAACATCAAAAGCCGAACAGCCTGCACTGTGCTGTACTGTTCTATGTTCTATCTGCTGCCCTTTGCCTCTTGGGAAGCAGGAACCAAAGGTTTGGTAGGTGGTGTTAAAGGGGTCTTGGCAAGTTGCTACAGTGAAACTTGTGGATGGGGCATACTGCTGTTGCTGTCAGTTGTGGTGGGTAAGTGATTGCATTGCCCTCGATGATGTGGAGTATTTTGGATGTTGTCAGAGCTGCATTCATCCAACAAAATGGACAGCATTCATTCACACTCCTGAGTTTTGCCTTGAGGATGGTGAACAAACAAGCATTGGGGAAATAGGGTGAGATTTACTCCATAGTTTCCATCTGACCCGTTCTTATTACTCCAGTGTCTGTGTCTTATTCAGTTCTGGTATGCCCGAGGATGGTAATAGTAGTGGATTTAGCGGTAAAGCCATTGAGTGTCAAGTGATGATTCTTGGATCAGATTGTTGGAAATGGTCAATGTCTGGTATGAATGTTACTCAACTCCAGCCTCAATACTATTTAGGGTTTTCATTGAGATGCAAACTGTCCTGTTGTTTGAGGTGTTAAGATTGGAATGAATATTTTGCAATTATCAGCAACATTTTGACTTCTGATCCTATAATAGACCATAGTCATTGAGGAAGCACCTGAAGATAATTTGGCCTAACGCACTGCCAAGAGGAGCTTGAGGATGAGGGCTGTAACCAGCAGTGTTTCACAGAAGTTGCTGCTGGGTCCACTTCCATCATTTATATAAATGATTTGGGTGAAAATATAGGAGGCATGGTTTGTGGGTGAAACCAAAATTAGTAGTATAGTGGACAGCTGATCTAACATTATAAAGAGATCTTGATCGATTGGGTCAATGGGCTGAGTGGTAGCTAGAATTTAATTTGGAGAAATGTGAGGTATTGCATTTTTGTAAAACAAACAAGGGCATGACTTACACAATTCGTGTTCATGCCTTGGTTAATGTTGTAGAACAGAGCCCTAGGGGTTCAGGTACATAATTCTTTGAAATTTGTATCCCAGGTAGACAGGGTGGTTAAGCCATGCAGCATACTCCCTTTACAACCTCATGTCCCAACTCCTATACTCAAAGGTCTGCGCAATGAAGGAAGTTGGAGAGGCCTCTTCTGGAGTATTGTGTGCAGTTCTGGTTGCCCTACTATCGGAAGGATATCGTTAAATTGGAGAAGGTTCAGAAAAGATTTATCAGGATGTTGCTAGGACTGGAGGGTTATAAAAATAGGCTGGGACTAGCCATTTTGATACAGAACTGGCTCAAAGGTAGAAAACAGAGGGTGCTTAGCAGGATTTATACCCTTAATGCTGAAAATGTGTTGCTGGAAAAGCGCAGCAGGTCAGGCAGCATCCAGGGAACAGGAGAATCGGCGGTTCGGGCATAAGCCCTGGAGAAGGGCTTATGCCCGAAACGTCGATTCTCCTGTTCCCTGGATTCTGCCTGACCTGCTGCGCTTTTCCAGCAACACATTTCCACTTCTTGGATGTGGTCAAGCTACACTCAGTGTGATTCTTGAGTCTTCATGAATCAGGTTAATATCCTCCTCCTCATCATGGCTACTGTTGGTATGTCTTCAAGATGTTGGTATTTAACAGTAAACACTTAAACTTGCAATGATTTTTAGATGATTCCATGCTGCAGTTTCAGAGACATTGGCTAAGGGCAGTTTTCAATTTTTGTAGAAATTGAAGTTATTGGTTTTTAATTATACTTTCCTTCCATGAAAGTAGTTTAAAGTTTATTCAAATGAAGTAATGGGTCCCTGCTCAAGTCTGAACTATTTTTCTGAATTAGTATAGGTTTCCTGTTTCAATTAAATCTGAGTCAATTTACGTTTCAATTAAAATGTAAGGCAGATCCTGTAGTATATACCTGAAATGTTGCCAAAGGCAACAACTGAAATTAGGATCTAATTTGCTGACAAATATCATGTGGCAAAGCTCATTTTCCTCCCACTGCCTGCCTGCCTACCTATCTTCCTTCCTCTTCTTGAGTTTCCACTCTATGCTTGACATTTATATGTCCCCTGATGATTTTAATCTCGAGACTATCCAAACTGCTGAGGACAGTGCTCAGTCACTCGTGATCAGACCAATGACAAATGTCCAGTGCCACAGTATCCCTCTGACCCATGACTGGAAGATGGTTTTCAGATTCACTAGGATCTCCTCTCCTTCCAACAGCACCCAACCATCCTGCCATCGTTTTATCCCACACCAATCCAATCTTGTACATTAACCCTCCAGTTTCCCAGCCCCTTTCTGCTGCTGTTGTGAGCTTGAGTAGTAATTGATATAGTCCAACCGTATTTGGGTCACTAATGGTTTACAGTTGGACTTTTAGGACAAAGTTGATAGTATTAGTTGGTAGAGTGCTGAGAAGTAATCTACAACTCCAGGTAGATTGAAACCCCAGGTGGACAGGAAAATTAATACAGAATTTGAGGTGACAAAGAACCTGAATTAATGACGGGAGTGTCAAAGTGTCACAACACAGTAAAGTTATGTGGAGTCTGTTCTCCACTGCATGATATATTTTCTTGAAGAAACAATTCACTTCCAAGGAGAATTATTTTTGTGGTTCTAAATTTCCTCTTGAAAGTTAATTGCACTTCATTTGGAAATTTGAGTATTCAGATTAGATTTCATCATGTGATTGAATCAAGCCTGACTAACCACTAGATGTCATGGTAGTACTGTTGTTAGTGCAATTGTATACAATACATTCATTATAAACTGTTGGCAATTATTGAGAAACAAGTCAGGAAGTACTGGTCCAAATAATATGTAGCAATTTGAAACACATTCAAGCTTTGAACATACTGAATGCACAATAAATGTTCTTGTATTACAATTGGATATTTTTATTCATAATTTTATTTTCACCCATACAATTACAGTAGCAGGATTTACTTTAAATAGTCAAGCATTTTTGACAAGACAAGGTGAAGTGCAGAACTACGCAGACAAAATGGTGAAGTATAAAGTGGACAGCATAAGGGCAAGGAAGTGTTGGTCTTGGTGACTAGGGATTGTCAGCATTTGGGTGTTCGGTGATTATCTTAGGGCCTAAACAATGTAGTTTATGCCTTGCTCCACTGGAGCAGTGTTGAATTGTAAACATACAGAGTCATAGAGATGTACAGCATGGAAACAGACCCTTCGGTCCAATTTGTCCATGTCGACCAGATATCCCAACTCAATCTAGTCCCACCTGCCATATCCCTCCAAACCCATCCAGATGCTTTTTAACTGTAATTGTACCAGCCTCCACCACTTCCTCTGGCAGCTCATCCCATACATGTACCACCCTCTGCGTGAAAAAGTTGCCCCATAGATCTCTTTTATATCTTTCCCCTCTCACCCTAAACCTATGCCCTTCCCCACCCCAGGGAAAACATTTTGTCTATTTATCCTGTCTATGCTCCTCATGTCTAAACCTCTCTAAGATCACCCCTCAGTCTCCGAGGCTCGAGGGAAAACAGCCCTAGCCTATTCAACCTCTCCTTATAGCTCAAATCCTCCAACCCTGCCAACATCCTTGTAAATCTTTTCTGAACCCATTCATGTTTCAAAACATCTTTCCGATAGGAAGGAGACCAGAATTGCACGCAATATTCCAACAGTGACCTAACCAATGTCCTGTACAGCCACAACGTGACCTCCCAACTCCTGTACTCAATACTCTGACCAATAAACGAAAGCATACCAAATGCCTTCTTCACTATCCTATCTACCTATGACTCTACTTTCAAGGAGCTATGAACCTGCACTCCAAGGTCTCTTTGTTCAGCAACACTCCCTAGGACCTTACCATTAAGTGTATAAGTCCTGCTAAGATTTGCTTTCCCAAAATGCAGCACCTCACATGTATCTAAATTAATCTCCATCTGCCACTCCTCAGCCCATTGGCCCATCTGATCAAGATCCCGTTGTAATCTGAGGTAACCTTCTTCGTTAACCACTACACCTCCAATTTTGGTGTCATCTGCAAACTTACGAACTATACCTCCAATGTTCACATCCAAATCATTTATATAAATGATGAAAAGTAGTGGACCCAGCACCGATACTTATGATTGGACACAGGCCTCCAGTCTGAAAAGCAACTTCCTCCTCTGTAATATGGGCATTTTGCAAGGTGTCACCATCTATTTCCCTACAGTCTGTCTTCCATATTCTTTTCCACAGTAAATACTGATGCAAAATACTTGTTTAGTATCTCCCCCATTTTCTACAGCTCCACACAAAGTCACCTTGCTGATCTTTGAGAGGTCCTATCTTCTCCCTAGTTCCCCTAACATATTATACTCTTCTAAGGATTCACTCGATCTATCCTGTCTATACCGTACATATGCTTCCTTCATTTTCTTAACCAAACCCTCAATTTCTTTCGTCATCCAGCATTCCCTATATCTACAGGCTTTCCTTTCACCCGGACAGGAATATACTGTCTCTGAACTCTTGTTATCTCATTTTTGAAGGCTTCCCATTTTCCAGCCGTCCCTTTACCTGCGAACATCTGCCCCCAATCAGCTGTTGAAAGTTCTTGCCTAATACCGTCAAAATTGGCCTTTCTCCAATTGAGAACTTCAACTTTTAGATCTGGTCTATCCTTTTCCATCGCTATTTTAAAACTAATAGAATTATAGTCGCTGGCCCCACAGCGCTTCCCCACTGACACCTCAACTTGGGATTAGGAACATGGGTAGAACTGTGCATCATGCTGGAAGCCTGAACACATAGTAATTTTTTTAATAGATATTTTTATTTAAATTTAACATTTTTACAAGTTTACAAATAAAAAAAACCAAGTATAAACATTGATATACAATTAAATCTTAAATAAATAATAACAAAATTTATCAAACACAAATAAAAATACCGAAAGAAGAAAAACAAAACTACGAACCTAACCTACAACTAACCAGAGTGTATAATTAAGTCTCTTACATTATTTTAAGAAAAAAAACGACGGATAACACAGAAATTGGGTAGTGAGATACATGCTCGGAATTCATTAACATCAAATCGTAACAAAACACGTATTCGTGCGGGATTCCTCTCCCAAGGGGCCCTGGACCAGCCAGAGTCACCATCACAATTAAATAAAAGCCCTTGTTAGGATGGCCGAAATATCTGTATTTATGTAATTCAAGAAGGGCTGCCATATTTTATGGAATAATGCGGTCTTTTGGTGCACCATATTTGTAAGGAAGTCAAGGGGAATACATTCCATGATTAATCTGTGCCAATTCGAAAGTCCAGGGGGGCCCTCAGCCACGCAGTTTACCAAAATGTTTTTCTTTGCACAGAAAGAGAGAATAGAAAATAATCTCTTCCTGTGCATATCCAGTGAGGGTAAGTTCGAAAAGCCCAAAAGGAGAGATACAGGGTCCACTCTAATTTCCGATCCTAAGATTTCTGTCAGAACACTTGCTACTTTAGTCCAATATCTAAGGATCTTATGACAGGTGTATAATAATGTACAAGAGTGCCCACTTCTATTTTACATTTGGGACACATTGGAGATGCTCCTGCCTTAAATTTTGCCAATCGGTCCGGTGCTTTCTGGGCCCTATGAAGTATCTTCAACTGAATGGCCTGAGTTCTGTTGCAGATGGTGATTCTTCTGGCGTTTTTCCAAATGTCATTCTACATTTCTACAGAGATTTCCAGTCCCAAATCCTGATCCCATGTTTTAAGCAGATTGTCCATATCTCCCGATACTTCATCATGTAGTAAATGATAAATAGTACTGACGGAAGATACCCCCACTGGCCGTAGCACTCTATGTTCTCTGTCTAATTTATAAAGACTATCTAATAACGTAGTCTTCTTCTGTATGTAGTCTAGAATTTGGAAGTATCGAAAGAGGTCGCCGTTAGGTAATCCAAATTTCTGACGCAGCTGTTCAAAAGACCTCAGGACCCCGTCTTTAAACAGATCCCCTAAACATGAGATACCCCTGGATCTCCAGAGTTTAAAAGTGGCATCTGTAAACCCCGGTTCGAATCCCCTTGCTCCCACTATCGGTGCATAGGGGGATGTTTTATGTGA
>NC_057731.1:5891775-5894358 GCF_004010195.1 Chiloscyllium plagiosum | reverse complement strand
TTTCCAGTAAATGCACAAAGTTAGCCTTGTATAACTGACCAAATACTGGGGGTAATAAAAATGCCTAAATATAAGAAACCCTCCAGGGACCACTGAAAGGGAATGTGGGATCCGTCCAATAAGTGAGATATACTAGCAAGGCCACCCATTGGCATAGCCTCCGATTTTGAGAAATTAATTTTATCGCCTGAAAATACACTAAATGTATTAATAACTTGGATTAAGCGACATCAAAGGATTACTGAGAAATAGAAGAACATCATCTACCTAAAGGGTAATTTTATGTTTACCTGTACCAATCCTCAGGGCCGTTATATTAGGGTCAGCCCGTATAGCTTCTGCTAGTGGCTCAATTATTAGCGTAAATAGCAATGGTGAGAGAGGACATCCCTGACGGCAGCCCTTATCCACACTGAAGCTATCCAAGCCTAATCCATTGGTAATCACAACTGCTTTGGGATCACCATACAGTGCTGAGACTCATTTAGTAAACACCTTTCCAACGTCAGACCTTTCCAATGTGTAAAACAAATATGACCATTCAACCCTGTCGAATGCCTTTTCCGCGTCTAATGAGACTACTACACCTGGTATCGTTCCCTGATGACAGGCTTGAATCACATTCAAAACCCTTCTAACATTATTGGATGATCTACGGCCCTTAATAAACCCCGTCTGATCCTCCTTTATGATATGTGGCAATACCCTTTCTAGCCTCAATGCTAACATTTTAGAGAGGATTTTAAAATCTACATTTAGCGAGGATATTGGTCTATATGACGCGCAATCTTCTGGGTCCTTTCCTTTTTTGAAGATGAGAGATATTCGCCTCTTTCAGCGACGGTGGGAGACAACCCTGACTGTATGAATAGTTATACATGTCCATAAGTGGACCAGCCAATATTCCTGTAAATTCTTTGTAGAATTCAGCTTGAAAGCCATCTGGGCCCGGTGCCTTACCGCTCTGAAGTTGTCTGATTGCGTCAAGTATTTCTTGGATTGTTTGGGGAACATTCAAGACCGATACCTGTTCCGGAGTTAGGTCCGGAAAAGTCAGGTTTTTAAAAAATGACTACATCCTCCTATTCCTGTCTTCACAATCCTGCCATTTATATAAATCAGAATAAAATTTTCTAAAGATTGCGTTAATCCTTTTATGATCATGAGTCAGAATACCCATACTTTCCTTGATAGACGTGATAGTTTGAGGGGCCTTCTTTTTCTTTACGAGAAATACTAAGTATCTACCCGGTTTGTCGCCAAATTCATTCAACCTTTGTTTTGCAAATAATATTTCCCTCTTAGCCGTTTGGGTAAGCGTGGTGTTTAGAGCTGTCCTAAGGGCCGTAATCCTTTGCAATTTGATAATAGAAGGTCTGTCAGTGTATACTGTTTCAGCTGCTTTTAAGCGAGCTTCAAGCAGATGCTATTGTTCTCCCTTTAATTTTTTCTGGGTCGCTGAGTATGAGATGATCAAACCTCGCTCGTAAGCTTTGATGGTCTCCCACATCATTGATGGGTTGCTAGCCGCACCTGAATTAATTTCTAAAAAAGTTTTAAATTCTTGAGAGAAGTACTTTACAAATTTACTATCTTTCATCAGAAAGGTGTCCATATGCCAATGCCAGGGGGATGTCTCATTGTTCCTCGCCTTGATTTCCATATATACAGCAGCGTGATCGGAAATTGCTATACTGCCTATTTTACAGGATGATATGGAATTTTTAAAAATCGAGGGGGCAAAAAACAAATCAATTCTGGTATGACATTTATGTGGATTGGAGTAAAAAGAAAAATCTCTGCCCTGTGGATGAAGGCATCTCCATACATCTACTAGTCCTAATTCTTTGTTCAGATCCACTAATTGTCTAGATCTGGGAGATATTCCTGCAGTACTCTTGGGAATCCTATCTATTTCCGGATCCATAATACAATTAAAATCTCTCCCTATAACTGTATGACGAGCACCGAGAGCCATCAATTTTAAGAAGGCTTCCTTTATAAATTTAAAAGGATGTGCTGGGGGGGGGCAATACAAATTTAAGATCCCATATTCCTCTCCATTTATAAGGAGATATATTCAGATAATCAGAATATATCATCCAGATTCGACTTTTATCTGATTTAGGATTTTGAAAGGGAAATTCTTCCGAATAAGAATAACAACTCCCCTGCTTTTTGAGCATAAAGAAGAAAAAAAGGCCTGATCAAATCCACCCTGTCGTAATTTCAAGTGTTCGTTATCCAATAAGTGTGTCTCCTGTAGGAGAGGTATATCGACCCTTGCTTTCTTGAGGTCTGATAATATTTTCTTCCTTTTGACTGGTGAATTACTCCCCTTGACATTCCAGGTGCACCACTTAACCGACTGATCAACCATAATTGTCTGGGCAAGTCCGAGAGCCCTCGGGAGGGGAAACCCTATCCAGAACATCCCGAGCATAGAGCATATAAAATTCACAAAAATAAAGGCTCTCTAATACCCTCTCAATAATATAATAAAAAACTATTTCTAAATTAAAAAAAATATAAAACGTATTTAAATGGAGATTTTCCCCCTTGTTCCCAGGGGGTATCACTTCC
>NC_057731.1:5838335-5891731 GCF_004010195.1 Chiloscyllium plagiosum | reverse complement strand
CCCACCCACACCAACACCTGGATATATTTGGTAATGTTAATACCATGTATAAACATATATAACTATAAAATTACAGCCTCAACAAATACTAATTAAACATAATAATACAAAATAACAGGGGAAAACAACCCTGCTCCTAAAGACAGCAATAAAACAGGATAAGGTAACCACCTCCCCCCACCAACATTAACTAGACCCCCTGGCCTATATATATTAAAAAAAAGGGGGAGAAAATCACTAAGTAGAGAACAAATAAATAAATCCCTCTCCCCAACCCCCGAAGATAATATTAAACAGTCAGGTAAGAAAAGAGATTAATACGAAAAAAAGAGGATGTAAACTGGAGTGGGGGGAGAGAGCAAAGCAACATCAAATAACTCTTACAATTTATCTAAGAGAGTCCAAAAATTCCTCGACGTTTTCCAGCGATCCAAAGTTATACACAGACCTTCATGGTTAAAGCATAGCGTCGCTGGGTAGCGCTAGGAGTACTGAATATTTAAGTCCCTTAAACACTTCTTCGCTTCATCAAACGCCTTCCTCTTTCGGACCAGAGCTGGGGAAAAGTCTTGGAATAACGTAATCTTGGATCCTTTATAAATCATGGTTTGGGGATCTTTCCCAAGATTTCTGGAAGCTTCTAAGAGCATCTGCCTCTCCTTATAGCTCTGCAGCCGGAACAGAACTGGGCGGGGGCGCTAGTTCGAGCCGGGCCCGCGTATTGCAACCCGGTAGGCTCATTCCACCCTTACCTGGCCTGATCCAGCCTCCAGATTTAAAAGCTGTGGAAGCCACTGCTCAAGGAACACTGTAAGCTGGCCTTCCTCTTCCCGTTCGGGAAGGCCCAGCAAACGAATATTTTTTCGACGACCTCGATTTTCGAGGTTATCAGTGTAATTCTCTAAGGTCCGGACTTGCTGTTCGAGAGTCCAGACCCGATCCACGGCCGATTCTGCTGTAGTCTCGGAGGTCGCGGCCTTTAGCTCCGCCCCTCTGACTCGGCGCTCAATTTCCTTTTGTAGCGCGGCCGAGAGTGAGACCCATTGGCTTCGGGATTCTTCAATGAAATCATCGATCTTCGCATCGAGTTTAGAGATTATTTCCACAAAGGCTCGCCACCGTAGGTAAGTTCCCCGAAGTGGCTGCAGACGCCTCTGCTGCAGCTGGAGAGGGTCGGGGAGGGGTTCCTACCTGCTGAGGACTGCTGGCTCCCTTCCCTTTAGTCATTTTTACTGGGGTTTAAATTGTTTAAAATCAGTACTAAGCAACTAATTACATTAAGTAAAAACTATTTTGAATGATTTGGTGAGTGTGGTGGAGGTGGGTGACCCACTTTGCCCAAGTCTTGGGAGGAGCAGTATAGACTCAGACTTACTGGGTCGCCGCCATCTTGGATCCCCCCACATAGTAATGTTGACCGTCCAGCATGCTTGGTCTTGGGAACATTGATCGATTACAGAGAATATACTTTTACACAACATATTGTGGAGATGTTCAGGGCTTTTCATAGTGCTGCTAGATATGTCAGGACGACTGAACTAACATTTCTATGACTTTGCATCCATTTCAAGCTGTTGATGCTGTTCTTGAGATTTTGACTCAAGCTTTAGCTGGTAGGGCACTCCTTTTCAAGCCTCTAAACTCATGAATTCAAACCGAAATGTAATGTTAAAATAGGACGGAGTTGTCAGAATTCAAGGCTGCATGTGACTTGTTAATCACAGCTGTATACTCCAATTTAGTTGAGCTCAACTGAAAAGAGCAAATTGCAAGCAGTAAGCAGAAAGCAAAGCTTCAGGCATCAATGAGGGTTGCAGAGATTAAAGACAGAAGAGATGTTTGTGGATTATTTCCTAGAAACTAAGTTTAAAAATTAACATAGATCTAACATGGCTGCAAAAGCCCCTTTCTCATATCCAATTTCCAGCTGCAGGGAAAAAAAACACACCATATGTTGTTTATATATATGTACTTTTATAGTCAACTCCTAACCTCTTCTCTACTGTTTTGGCCTAAAGCTTCGAGGGTTTAGACAGGCAGAGAGCTTTAGAAAGGAAATTCCAACAATTGGGACTTTGACAGTCAAAGCTGTGTGTTAGGTTATGTAAAAGGCACGAATAGCGGAGCAATTAAAATTGGAAAGTGCAAATTGTCTAAATTGGAGGAGCGCATGAATCTGGTATCTACTATAATGAATTAAATAGTGTTCTGTACTGTAACAATTCTATGATTCTCTCTCAGGATCAGGTGTCTGGTGTAATTATTGAATGGAAGGGGTTGAACAAGAAATGAAAACAATTTTAAAATCAGGGTGATATTTGTCATGCTGCTTACTTATAATAGGAAATAGCAGAAATTTCCTGTAATGAAAATATTGAAGTCATAATTTATCCATTTTATTGCTTTGCCTGGATGCTAAGGTTGAACCAGACTGCAACCAGTACTATTTGACCTTGTCATTAAAATCCACTTACTGCTCATGACAACCCTCACCTGCACCCTTTCTCAGTTCATCAGCAGTCGAAGTTGCTTCAGTACTTTAGCCAATCTGGTGCCTATATGTAACTCCAAAATACCACTCCATTCATCTATCATAGCTATAGCTCACTAAAGTTCTGAACTGCGGCGGTACAGGACATTGGTTAGGCCACTTTTGGAATATTGTGTGCAATTCTGGTCTCCCTCCTATAGGAAGGA
Source organism: Chiloscyllium plagiosum (assembly GCF_004010195.1). Classification (NCBI taxonomy): domain Eukaryota; kingdom Metazoa; phylum Chordata; class Chondrichthyes; order Orectolobiformes; family Hemiscylliidae; genus Chiloscyllium; species Chiloscyllium plagiosum. The sequence continues at coordinate 5,889,034 of NC_057731.1, read as the reverse complement.
TGTTGTGAAATTTGAAAGGGTTCAGAAAAAATTTACAAGGATGTTGCCAGGGTTGGATAATTTGAAATATAGGGAAAGGCTGAATGGGCTGGGGCTGTTCTCCCTGGATCGTCAGAGGCTCAGGGGTGATCTTAGAGGCTTATAAGATCATGAGGGGCATGGATCGAGTAAATAGACAAGGTCTTTTCCCTGGGTTGGGGTCAGTCCAGAACTAGAGGGCATAGATTTAGGGTGAGGGGGGAAAGATTTAAAAGGGACCTAAGGGACAACTTTTTCACGCAGAGGGTGGTGAGTGAATGGAATGAGCAGCCAGAGGGAATAGTGGTGGCTGGTACAATTACAACATTTAAAACACATCTGAGTGGGTAGATGAATAGGAAGGATTTAGAGGAATATTGGCCAAGAGCAAATGGGACTAAATTAATTTAGGATATCTGTTCAGCAAGGATGAGTTGGACCAAACGGTCTGTTTCAGTGCTGTACATCTATGACTCAAAGTCAAATTGCATTCAAATCATTAACACTCCCTCTTTTCAGAGTCTACCAGACCTGAGTTTTTCCAGCAATCTGTTTCAGATTTCCAGCATCCACAGTATTTTGTTTTTATTCTTATATTAACTGACCTATACTGCATTCCAGTCTGTGGCAATGCTACAATTTTAAATTCACATCCTGGTTTTCAAATTTCTCCATGGCCTCATCCCACATTAGTTCTAACACTAGCCCTGCAACTCTCAGATCTTTGTCACCTTCCAATTCTGGCTTTTTCCACATGCTCAAATGTAATCTTTTTATTATTGTCAGGCCGGGTAAATCTCTCCAACTCCACCTCTCTGCTCCTTTATGATACACATTAATACTTACCTCTTTGACCAAGTAATTGATTAACTCACTGTTTCCACATGACCCCATGTCAAATTTGCTTGATGCTCCTATGAGGCACCTACTACTGTTTTCTGACTTTAAAAGATGCTACAGGAATGCAAGTTGCTGTTTTAGAATGATGATAACATTACAAAAGTTGTTTTTGACTTGTATCAACAATATTCTGGAAAATTTACATCCTGGCATTGTCTTACTGAGAATTTGCTATTTATCAAGCAATCATTCTTGATGTTGGTCTTTAAGATTGAATAATTCAGACATTGCTTTGTGACCCATGTGAATTTTCTTTTAAAATGTAGTTTGTTTCTTTTATTGGCAGTTCTTGATTTTTACCCATCCTCTCAATGCTGACTTTCTGCTGGGACACTAGTCCTATAGCATTCAAAGTCTTCTCCCACCAATACAAAAAAAATTGTTTGTAGAAGCTAGACAGTGGGTGTGTAATTAGGTTTATTGAGTGGTGGGGTAACTAATTTTTACTTTCCCTTTGGTCAAACATAGCACACCATCTGCCTACAAACGCCTAACTTGGTAAAGACCAAGTCCAAGACTGCTCAAGCCAGTTCCAATGTTTTTGGGACAACTTCCATTGCCTTTCGTTTCCTATTCTATGATTTTTATCATTTCCAGTTGTTGCGGAAGACTAGAGCTTTTGAAATCCACAGGCTAGAACAAATGAGGGTTTGTGTCCTTTTAGAAAAAAAATAAAATTCCCGAAGGTGGACAGTTTTAAACAGTGTGTGTGTGTGTGTGTGTGTGTGTGTGTGTGTGTGTATGTATATTTATATATTTATTTCATATATATTTGTTTTTGCCCATGAGAAAAGTGATTAAAAGTAGACCAAATACAAGAGGCCCTTTTTTTTGTTATTTTAGGCAGATCTAAAAGCATGCCTAGGCAGTATTTGAGGAGTAGTGTTAACTTGCCAACACATTTCCTTCAATCAATACTGCCAAAACTAAATTACACCACTGATCTGATTGTTTGCATGACCTTGATGTGCATATACTGTACTGACTGCTATGGTTTCTCTTCATTACAACAGTGACTACACTTCAAAAGTATTTCATTGACTAAAGTGCTTTGGAATGTCCTCCAGGTCACCAGAGACAAAGATTTATTTTACAGTCATTTCGATCAGAATGTGCTAACCAATTACAGTATTTTATTTTAAAAGCCACTTTACAGATGTAGCCAAGTGAAAATTTCCTTCATACAACTGTGATAACCAACAGCACAAACATTACTTTTGTGGAATATGTATATTAGTAAGGAAATTATAACAAATGCAAAAGAAAAAATTAATCTTTTGAAAAAAGGTGTACCGTTTCACATTACCACCACAATGCAGTCACACGCATTTAATTTTATTGTCGCAAAAGTTAAAAGTAATGAGCATAAAGTTGGAAGGCAAAGTAAGCTGCAAACCAAGTGAACCAGCCACTTGGTGCCTGGAGCTGAGGGTCACAGTAAGTTGATGTTACATTAGGTATTGAAATATAATTACTACAGAAAACATTTTTGGCAAAAATAAGATTGAAAACAATTTTAGTACATTAAATATAAACAGAAAATGCTGGAAATATTCAGTAGATAGTGGACAGAAACAGGTGACCTTTCGTCAGAACAGTTGGTTTGAAAGGTTACTGTCCTAAAGTATGAAGATTGCTTTCCGCCCCACAGATGCTGCATGATCTGAATATTTCCAAATTTAAAAAAAAATTTTAGATTTCCAGCATCCACAATATTTTGCTCTTGTTTTAGTACATTATCTTTCCACTGCCTAAAATAATCCGACTCACTCAAATCTCGAACACATTAAAACTTTACTGTTAAATAATGCATAGCTTTGGATTTCATTTTGTAAGCTAACATTTGGGGTATATAGTAACTGTGCAGTGATAATAACTACAGTGAGATAAATCAGCATGGAAAGGTACATACAAAGAGAGCTGTTGAGTTACTTGTGTGTATTTAGGTCGATTCAGAAGTAAGTCACTTCCTTTCATGGATTAGTTACTAAGCCCTTCTAGTTAAATAGATTTACTAAGAACTAAATGACATCTTTGATTCTATTTTGGTTACAACAAAGATACATAGCCAACACCAGTACAAAAATAATTAAATATTTTATTTTGAATTAAAATGCAACAGTGGCAATTCTTTTGGCCAACAAATGAAGTGTCACTGTTGACAGGTAATCTATATTAAAAGTATTTTAAACCAATCTATAGGCACCACATGGGACCAGTCTGTAACAGCAAGCACGTGTGTTTTTTTGGACAAAGGGTTGTGCTTTAAATGCAACAATGATTGTTTAAATACACATGGCAGATTATCCCAAGACAGCCAGCCGTTTGTTTTTACAGTAAAAAAGAGTTAAGAACACACTTGTGGGTTTTTAATCTACCTATTAATGCACAGGATGCCTGGTTAATTGCTAGAGTTGCTTTCTCCTGGAGATTTTAGGCAACTGCAGAATGGTGCCAGAAGCACCACCTGCGTTTTGAGTGATGCTTGTGGAAAGCAACCTCATCCTTCTCGCGCTCCTTTTTCACTCGCTGGTAATGGTCCTCTTCTTTAAGGTACCACACAGGTGGCCAACGGTGCTTTTCAAAATATTCTTGGTTTTCTAGTAAATAAAAATTAAAGTTACAAATCTGAACAGTTTATCTTAAAGTTAAGATTCTCATGTAGAAATCAACTTAAAAAGGATGATAAAAACATGTTTTTAATCAAGGCAATAAGAATGAAAACCTGAGTGTAAACCTTTACAATTTTTGCACACAATAACTATTGGGAGTGAGAGCATTGCTGTCTGTCTCGGTTGAACAGCATTTGTAAAAATACGGCAAAGTAATAAAGTTAAAAGTATACTTGTGGCAAAGGAAACCAATCTATTGTGCCCTCTGCAAGATAAACTCGGTTCTACACCCCTGCCCGTTCTCCATAATTCCCTGTAGCCTAATGGTTCCTCTTCAGATGTTTATCCAATTCACCTTGAAAACACACAAAAGTCTGACATCATCACATTTTTGAGCAGCGCGTTCTGGATCTGAACAATCCAATTTTAAAAAAATGTTTTGAAGATCAAACACAGGTTATTTAATTTTGATTGACTACAGACTACCAATTCTTAAAATAAATGAAAATAGCCAATGGTACAAATTAAACAAGTTAATAAATATAAACGAAGCGATTTTAAATGTTGACAATTAAACCATATTTACTGCCGGTCACTTAGTGGAGGTAGCAGTTGACTTGAGCAGTTGAATTTACAGAAAACAATTAAATCCAGTTAAACAATGCAACTAGTCTATAGTGTACATTAGATTGTTGATATCACGCACATTGATCAACAAAATGGATATCATCTCCAAGGTAACCATTCAAAGATGTAGGGAATGATCTTTTGCAGGTGCCTTGGGCACATTCAGCTTCCATGTAATTAAAACTTTCAGTCAAATAAACATGAACTCAGTTCAGAAAGATACACCTGTCAGCGTAACCAGAAGAATCTAATCTATTTACTGTTTAACAGTAAGAGCATAGGTAAAAGGTAAAGTAAAGGTCACTTGTGTTATTATGCTGTCAGCTTTGAAGGTCATTAAAACAAATTCTACATGAAGTTACTTGCCCACTGGATTTTACAGTGAGGTTACGGCTTTGTGTAAGAAATTTGAACCATTTGTGAGTTAATTGTTTAATCATGCTGAACCTAACATAAAATATAATATTCCCCTATTTAGCAGAACGTCTCCTCTCTCTTTTCTGTAAACCATTGTCTAATGGAGACAGAAAGCAGCTTTGCACAATCTACCACAGTTTCTCTCAAGCTCAATGTAGGAGGCCTAAAATAACTAGCTTACTGCAGCATTCATGTCTGCAGCCATAGTGGAGAGAGCTTGTGACAGTGAGAGTTAAGGAGGCAGTTGACTGGACATCTTTGGGAAGAATCTGATGGAGGTACACTGAAGTAAATAGCCCGTTCCCTGTTACTCTATAACTATTTTAGTGAAAGTGAGCTAACAGGTTGTGTTTTTCTAGAAGATCCGGTGCCCACATATCCTGTGAATGTTTATGCGCATCAAGATACTGGGAATTCCAATTTCAGTCGCTCCATATTAGTGCCAAACACACCTGGGTAAAGTATAGCACATACTAGCTGTGGATCCATGTTAGCCTCAGCCAACATTATACCAAATAACCTTAGATGTGTTGAAACATTATTTTCTAGGTTGTAACATGATATCAGATATCATCTAGTTCTCAATAAGAATAATTAAACAGCAAAGGCTTGTGCTTCATAGTATCTAAATAGTTTTAAATAAAACCAACAAAGAGCTGTTTTATTCTAATCTGTCTGGCTTAGATTCAAATACAGTGCCCAGAGATAGAAGGAGGGATTACTAAACCACTGTATTAGCACGTCTCTGAAAATTTAATTAGTCATATGAGTAAACCAGAGTAAATATTTAGTTTCTTACCAGGGGATATTGCTTTTATCTCTTTCCTGAACTTACAGCAAACACTGTTGTAGCTTGTACAAATGTGATGCAAACACCAAGCTGCCAGTTGATGTGCATTATGAAACTACAAGCATATAGAAAATGGAGAGAAAATTTTAAGATCTGCTATAACATGTATTACATAAGAACATTTACATAGATATCTTATGCTTACATGAGAAATGGCCTGTGCTTGTCCTAGAGGAACTATATAAGCTTTCCTAAATGTGAGAGTCCATTCCTCAATCCCTGCATATTTGAAACTGGAGTAACAAATAATAGTCAGACAACAATGTATGTCAATAAATCAGCTAGAAATGTAAAATTTAACACTGAGACAATTGAAGTTACAGGTCAAAATGGAAGTCCTTTGTCACTCAACTGGTGTCATCATGGGGAGAGATGGAGCAGCAATTTCCAAGTCATATTTATTACTACAAAACATTTAGTCTGCAGACAACATGTATAAATACATTAGAACATATACACAATACAGTGTAGTTAATTTGCACTGCTATTCATGGATCACATGCCAATTTACTGAGTGTAAAATCATTAACCTATTTCTCAGAAATATTTGTAATGTGTTATTCTACAAACAAATCTTAGGATTTACATGGTCCATGTCCATTCTTGGTCCATGCATTCTCATTAGAATGTAACTTAGAGCTTTAGGAATTAAAGTTTCAATTCTAGAAATAAGAATAAACATAAGTGTAATAGACTTTGCTGTTTCAATTGCATTGAAAAGGTTGGGGTCATGTTGCTTTAAGAGGCTAACAGCTAGAAAGATAGAATCAGAAAGAACAAGTGGGCTTGCTAAGTTGAAAACATGGTGTATAACTGCTTACGTAATGACAGTGCAGAGAAATTCTTGTTTTGGGAATTAAAGCTAAATGAGTTAAAAGCTTTAAATGAAATCTGAAGGCCTCTAAACACCATTTGCTTCATCAGGTCAATGAATAAACTGTAAATGAAAGATAATAGTCAGGTTGAGGTTAGCTCAGAGCAGACTTTGTGGTCATTAATATGGGTAGCATTTAAGAAGGTTCTCTGGTTTCAATATATCCGAGCTTTTGTTGGGAAAACTCAGATGTAGCTTGGAGCTGGGACAGTGCTGAAGCAGAAGACGCACTGTCCTTACGAGATGAAATAACAGTTAGAATTTAGGCAAAGTCCCAGGAAGTGATGGCTCAATATCATAGAAAAAGATGAAGGCAAATATAAACTCTTAGTTATAGGTAGTTCATTGCAGCTGAGAGTGGGGCATAAGAACCCACAAGTACAAGCAGACAACCCTTTATCCGAAATCCAAAAAGCTCCCAAATCAGAAGGTTTTGTCGTGAAGTCTTTTTTCTCATTTACAAGGTTGTTTGGCATGCAAACAGCTAACCCAACTCCACACCCACTCGATGCATGTCACTCAGATGCAACGTGGGTGGGCATGGCCCAGCACTGGCAGGCCTCAACTCTGTCTCGGGGCCTGTAGTACTCACTGTGAGTCTACTGTTCAGTAAGATTTTTAAAAATTTCACTGTCAAACTGTCACTTATTCCAAAATTTGAAAAATGCTGAATTCCGAAAACCGGCTGGTCCCAAGTGTTTCGGATAAAGGATTGCGTACCTTTACTTATTTGACACAGCTGAGAAAGATTGGAGCTTAGAGAAATTAAGTGGAAACTCTTAAGCTAGCTGTTTGCTGAAAACTGAAATTGTGGTGGTAATTGGATGCATGGGAGCAGTTGGGGAAGCAGTCCAAGTTGGAGGGGCTTTGGGATGCTACACCTTTGCAAGGATTCCAATTCTTTATCCTCAAAGGAGACCAAGTTTTAAAGACATTTAGTGACTCAGCATTAACGTTTGGCTGGGATCTATCTTGAACATGTTCATCATTTGAAATCTAGTCTGTGGGAATGTTATACCAGTTTGTTAACTTATACTTAACTCATGTTCATTCTGGTTATTAAGAGTCTAAGTTGATTTAGGGTCATTATCTTGTATACTGGTGTATTTATTATTGCTTATATTTGTTTTGTTCAAGTTTGCATAATAAAGGATTTTCTTGGCAATTTAATTCAATCCTGGAACCCTGCTGTGTACTTTTTGAGTCAGTTTTTCTACATTCAATTATTTGAAAGATTAAACTGGCTTGAGAGACCATAAAGATACAACTTGTCCAATATTCTCATAACTGAGATCATAAATTGGCAATCTCATCTGGTATTGTCCATGATTCAAAAGTGCAATTGCTCTCTAAACAGAACACAGAGTATTGGCAGTTTCAGTGGTGGACAACTACTGACTGCTGTTACAAGTCATACCCCACCAAATCTGGCCAGCCACCTTGTTGTTTGAAGCGTGGCAAAGCAGGAGTTCCAATGGTAGCAGTCCCATAAATTGTTCATTTCGGAAGGGAGAACAAAAGAGCAGATTATTATTTAAATAGAGCACCTGTGTGCTAGCTTTGTGCTTTGCAAACAAGAAGCTGCAACACAAAGGGACTTAGCATTACTGTATGCAAACCACAAAGCTAGCACACAGGTGCAACAGGTAATCAGGAAGGCTGATGGAATGTTGGCCACATCTAGAATACTGAGAACAGTTTTGGTCCCTTTATTCAAGGAAAAATATTATTTCATTGGAGGAGGTTTAGAGAAGGTTCACTAGGTATGGAGGGATTGGCTTATGAGCAAAGGCTAAACAGGTTGGTGCTCACTGGAGTTTAGAAGAATGAGGGGTGATCTCATTGAAACATACATAATTTTTAAGGGACTTGACTGAGTAAATGCTGAGAGAATGACTCCCCCCATGGGAGAGTCCCAGGCCAGAGGGCATAGTCTCAGGATAATGGGGTGCCAATTTAAGACTGAAATAAGGAGGAATTATTTCTCTATGATGATTGAGATTTTGGAACACCCTGCACAGAGAGCAGTGGTGAGGAGTCCTTGCAAGTATTTAAGGCTGAGATAGACACATAAATTCTTCATCAGTAGGGGAACCAAGGGTTATGGGAAAGGGCAGGAAAGTGGACATGAGGAATATAAGATCAGTCACAATCCTGTTTAACAGTGGATCAGACTTGAGGGCTAAATGACCTACTCTTTTTCCTTTTTTTAATAGTCTTAATCTCAAAGATAGAAACATTAACATACAATTTATTGTATTTCTGGATATCTCCCTCATGAGGGGTGCGGCATTGGGGTTGGGTTGTTAGTGAAAGAATGGGGAGCACCTTGCCACTGATCAAATGTGCACAGGTTTCAGCTTTCTTCTAAGCCTTTAAAAACTCAGATGTTCTGTACTTACTTCAGAGTTACTCTCAAACCGTTGCCATTGGAAAAATCAAATTTGCAAGCCTCAGTTGTACCTCATGCTTCATACAATTCAGACATATTTAACATCATGCAGAATTAGAGGAACTGACAAGATTTCTACTGGATGATACAACTCCCATCAGTCTCTCAGAACGAGGGAGGCAGGACACTGAGCTGAGTAGAGTAATAGGTCTTCTACACCAACCAACCAGTGAGACTTTCCATCAAACTGAATGGAATAGACAAATACCTCAGACTCCTCTTCATAACCCCATCCAGATTTTGTTATTAGAAATCAAGACAAGTTTAGGCTATTGGCACTTATGGGAATTTTTTTTTTATTTTACGCAGAGTCACAGCACAGATACAAACCCTTTGGTCCAACTCGTCCATGCTGACCTGATATCCTAACCTAATCTAGTCCCAGTTGCCAGCACTTGGCCCATATCCCTCCAAACCCTTCCTATTCATATACCCATCCAGATGCCATCTAAACAGTGCAATTGTACCAGCCTCCACCACTTCGTCTGGCATATCATTCCATATACGTACCATCCTCTGCGTGAAAAAGTTGCCCCTTTGGTCCCTTTTAAATCTTTCCCCTCTCACCCTAAATCTATGCCCTCTAGTTCTGGATTTCCCCACCCCAGGAAAAACCTTGTCTATTTATCCTATCCATGCCCCTCATGATTTTATAAACCTCTATAAGGTCACCCCTCAGCCTCCGACATTCCAAGGAAAACAGTCCTAGCCTATTCAGCCTCTCCCTATAGCTCAAATCCTCCAACCCTGGCAACAGCCTTGTAAATCTTTTCTAAACCTATTCAAGTTTCACAACACCCTTCCGATAGGAGGGAGACCAGTATTGCACACAATATTCCAAAAGTGGCCCAACCAATGTCCTGTACAGCTGCAGCATGACTTCCCAAAACCAATACTCTGACCAATAAAGGAAAGAATACCAAACACCTTCTTCACTATCCTATTTACCTGCGACCACTTTCAAGGAACCATGAACCTGCACTCCAAGGTCTCTTTATTCAGCAACTCTCCTCAGGACTTTACTCTTAAGTCCTGCTCCGATTTGCCTTTCCACAGTGCAATACCTCACATTTATCTGAATTAAACTCCATCTGTCACTCCTCAGCCCACCGGCCCATCTGATCAACAACCTGTTGTACTGAGGTAACCTTCTACGCTTTCCCACCACACCTCCAATTTTGGTGTCATCTGCAAACTTACAAAGTATACTCTTATGTTCACATCCAAATCATTTATATAAATGAAAAGCAGTGGACCCAGCACAGATCCTTGTTGCACTCCTCTGGTCACAGGCCTCCAGTCTGAAAAGCAGCCACCACCTTCTACCTTTGAGCCAGTTCTGTATCCAATTGGCTAGTCCTCCAAGTGACCTAATCTTGCTACCAGTCCACCATGAGGAACCTTGTCAAATGCCTTACAGGAATCCATTTAGATCATGTCTACTGCTCTACCCTCATCAAACCTCTTTGCTACTTCTTCAAAAAACTCAATCGTTCGTGAGATATGATTTCCCACGTACAAAGCCATGTTATGTTGACTATTCCTAATCAGTCCTTGCCTTTTCAAATACATGCAAATCCTGTCCCTCAGGATTCCCTCCCCAACGCCCTCCACCGACATCAGGCACACACCAGTCTACAGTTCTCTGGCTTTTCCTTCCCACCTTTGTTAAATAGTGGCACCACGTTAGCCAAACTCCAATCTTCTGACACTTTGGGCGGCATGGTGGCACAGTGGTTAGCACTGCTGCCTCACAGCGCCAGGCGACTGACTGTGTGCAGTTTGCACGTTCTCCCAGTGTCTGCGTGGGTTTCCTCCGGGTGCTCCGGTTTCCTCCCACAGTCCAAAGATGTGCAGGTCAGGTGAATTGGCCATGCTAAATTGCCCGTAGTGTTGGGTAAGGGGTAAATGTAGGGGTATGGGTGGGTTGCGCTTCGGCGGGTCGGTGTGGACTTGTTGGGCTGAAGGGCCTGTTTCCACACTGTAATGTAATCTAATCTAATCTTCACCAGTGACTATTGATGATACAAACATCTCAGCAAGTGGCCCAGCAATCACTTTCCTTGCTTCACGCAGGGTTCTTGGGGGCACCTGATCAGGTCCTGGGGATTGATCCACCTTTATGCATTTTAAGACATCCAATATCTCAATGTAATGGTTGCAACATTTCAAGCCCTGAAGATCTGCAATGCACAAAATTTGCAGAATACCTCAAGAATATCAAGGCAGTTTTCACTGGAGAAACATGTAATTATTAAAAGAAAACTACTTGCAATTATAAACTGTTCTTTCAGGACTTTACAACATTGCAAAACAACTTACATCCAATGAAGTACTCGAGATGCAATCATTATTGCAATGTAGGAAATGTGGCAGCCAATTTGGATAACTGTTCTTTGAAATAGTGCTGTTGTATCTTTTTATATCTAGCTGAGCAGCCGCGATTTAGCATCTTATTTAAAAGATAGCAACTCCAACAGTGCAGCAAGTCCTCTGTATTGCAATGTGTATTGATTCTACATAGTAATATGTCCCATAAATCCCATGTAATGTTCCTCATTTTACCATCTAATAGTATTTAGGAATAGACCAAGAAAAAAATGATTAAAATTAGACTTGCATTATAATTGCTTTCTTAGTGGTTTATCTACCATTCATGAGGCTCTATACCAACTGTTAGTAAAGTTCAACAATGTATATCACTAAGGAAATGACCTACTTGTGCTAGTTCCAAGTACGTCAACACTTCCCCATCAATATCATCACCTTCTTTTACAGATTTCAACAACTCCTGCACAGCATATTGTTCTGTAAAGGAGCAACATAAACAATTACATTACAGAGAAATGAGAAACAAACACAAAATTACTCAGATGATTATTAAATACAATACAGTCCGTTCTGATATAACACAATAGTTCCATTTTTGCACCATCTTGCGTTATAAGAAAATCGCGTAATAGCCAGGCCATTTAAACTAATGGGGCCTGAATCACATTATAGCCAATACAAGTAAGGAATGTTTGCATTCTATAAATAATGGTCTACATTCTTCAAATTGTTAAAGCCAATTTGCATTGAACAAACACACATATTAGCAGAACTGACTGTATAGTCAAATTCTATCAAAATAATCTAGAAAGCTTTCATCTGGTACATGATATTAAGGAAGTCACAGATGAACAACACGGAAGCAGACTCTCTGGTCTAACTTGTCCGTGCCAACCAGACATTCTAACTTAATCTAGTCCCATTTGCTAGCACTTGGCCCATATCCCTTCAAACCCTCCCTATTTATATCCCCATACAGATGCCTCTACCACTGCCCCATGTACCTCATTCCATACATGCAACACCCTCTGCATGAAAACGTTGCCTCTTAGGTCTCTTTTAAATTTTTCCCCTCACCCTAAACCTATGCCCTCTAGTTCTGGACTCCCCCAACCCAGGTAAAAGATCTCGTCTATTTACTTTAACCATGCCTATTATGATTGTATAAACCTCAAGAAGGTCACCCCTCAGCCTCCGACACTCCAGGGAAAACAGCCCCAGCCTATTCAGCCTCTACCTGTAGCTCAAGCACTCCACCGTGGCAACATCCTTGTAAATCTATTCTGAACCCTTTCAAAATTTTACAACATCCTTCCAATGGGAGGGAGACCAGAACTGCACGCAATATTCCAAAAGAGGCCTAACCAATCTCCTGTACAGCTTGCAGCATGATTTCCCAATTCCTAGACTCAATACTCTGACCAATAAAGGCCAGCATACCAAACACCTCTTTCACTAAGCTATCCACCTGTGACTCCACTTTCAAGGAACTATGAACCTGCACTCCAAGGTCACTTTGTCCAGCAACACTCCCCAGAACATTACCAGATGTCCTGCCTTGATTTGCCTTTTCAAAATGCAGCATCTCACATTTATCTAAATTAAACTCCATCTGCCACTCCTCGGCCCATTGGCCCATCTGATCAACATCCCGTTGCATGCTGTCTACTACATCTCCAATTTTGGTGTCATCTGCAAACTTACTATACCTATGTTCACATCCAAATTATTTACATAAATGACGAAAAGCAGTAGACCTAGCATTGATCATTGTGGCACACCACTGGTCACAGGCCTCCAGTTTGAAAGGCAACCCTCTATTACCACCCTGTCTTCTGCCTTCAAGCCAGTTCTATATCCAAATGGCTAGTCCTTCATATATTCCAGGTGATATAACCTCATTAACCAGTCCACTATGAGGAACCTTGTCAAAAGAACCTTACTGGAGTCCATATAGATCATGTCCACCATTCTGCCCTCATCAATCCTCTTCATTACCTCTTCAAAAAACTCAATCAAGCTACTGAAACATGATTTCCCACGCACAAAGCCATGCTGACTGTCCTAATAAGTCATTGCCTTTCTAAATACGCAAAATCCTATCCCTCAGGAATCCCTCCAACAGCTTGCCACCACCGAGGAAAGATTCCCATAAGCCCAATTCGTTCAGTTATAAAATAGAACATAGATAAGTACAGCACAGAACAGGCCCTTTGGCCCACGATGTTGTACCGAGATTTAATCCTAATGTAAAATATAGTAACTTAACCTACGCACCCCTCAACTCACTGCTATCCATGTGCAAATATTTCCAAATTCTCCAAGGCAAACATTGTGGAGGCAGGACCAAATAGAAGTTGGTCTAATTTGTATACCTCCAGAGCATTCAGCTCTCCAAATCACCTTGGGTGGAATTTAACAGAACTATTCTCCTGCTTTGTTTTACAGATGGATTAAAAGATCCCAGCCTCCTGTTATTTACGGTACCAATTGGTCTTATAGCCAGTGCAACACCATTTTTGGAAGACTAATGGTAAAATCTGTATTACTGCAATCTGAATTATCTCTTGCCTGATGTGTACATGGTTTCTTGTCCTTTCGTTAACACTGACCTGTCAGAGCCACAAAACGTGGAAGGCACAGTCTGTTTGCCAAGACAATCAGCTCAATCGGGTCAAGCTTTGAACTGAACGAGAATTGGCTGGTGTACAGGTACTCTAGAACTGCTTGCATGCAAGCCTTGCTTGTGGTGGGAAAGTAAACCTGTAAGTAAAGGCAACATACTTTTATAAGACCAAACCTTGTTTTCAAATGCTGTATTATATATTCATGGTTAATAAAAAGTATTTATATATTATAGTATAAATGAAATTCTGAACCTAAAATGTGAATTAAAATCAATTTACAAAATGGTCATAAATCTATTCTGCACCATGAAAAATGTAAGACTCCTGCTTTATTACATTAATCAAACTGGTTTAATCTGATACAGTAGAAATGTAATTACCAATGTTTGCAAACAGTTGTATGAGAATGGAAGTTGGAAACTGCCATTCATCACAAAGTCCTGAAGAAGGGTTACACCCGAAACATCAACTTCTCTACCTCCTGATGCTGCCTGGCTTGCTGTGTTCTTCTAGCCTCTGCCTGTCTATTCATCACTTGGGAGCATAAAGCTGGTATGCTAGCACATGGGACAATTCCTATGCACATGATTGTAACAATGACGACCTGAACATATCTGCAACACTTTACAGTGAGTTTCTCATGTCACAGAGTACAGCCTGAACAGTTATTGTTAGATGTCTACAGTAATAACCCTAAGCGATATCCAATTTTGCTGTGACCATCTATTCAGGCAGATCTTATATCACCTTCTAGATGAAACAACACAACTCTCCTCTAATCAAGCACTTTAAAATCCATGGCTCCTGGTTATTCATCTCTCTGCAAGGAAAAAATGTCACTCAAATTTTGGAAACTTCAATGAAAACTCCTTTATGTTCTATAAGAAACAACCAACCTTCATCCAGTCTTCTTTTATTGCTGAAATTCCCTATTCCTGGCTATATCCTTGTAAATCTCTTCTGTAGCCCCTATAATGTGATGACGATTGTATACAGTCTGTCTGTGCTACAGTGTTCTACACAGTTCTAGCATAACCTCCCTCAGACACTCAGCCTTCACCAGTAAAGGAAAGCTTCTTGCATGTGTTCTTGACCATCTTATATACTTGTCGTACTAACTGTAGGGATCTGAGAACATGCAATCCAAGATCCCATTCTTTCATCTCAGAACATTGGCACTTACTGTCTTCGGCCAATGCATAAACACTGATCTATAGATTGAATTCCATTGCCACTTTTTTCCCATTATTCATATTTTTACTAGTTTTCTTCACTATAAACAATATTGCCATTTTTTTTGCATCATCTGCAAACTTAATAATCATGTCCCCTACATTTGATTTTAAATCATTCATGTATACAAAAATCAAGGATTCTAGTATTGAGCCTTGCAAAGCTCTATTGGATACATCCTTCCAGTCACAAATACTTAGGTCACATTTGACTCTCCAATTTTTATTTTTATAAGACACGGCTATCATTGGCAAGGTCAGCATTTGTTGTTCATCCCTAATTATTACAACTCATTGCCTTGCTAAGCTATTTCAGAGGGTAGCTAAGAGTCAACAATATTATGGATCTGGAATCACAGGTAGGTCAGACCAGGCAAGATTGACGGATTTCTTTCCATAAAGGACATTAGCAAACCATGTCGGTCTTTACAGCAATCGATAACAGCTTTATGGTCATCAGCACTGAGACTAACCTTATATTCCAAATTATTTGATAACTATTTGAAATTTCTGAGCAGGTAAAAGGCAAAATTTGAGAGGATGGTACAATGAATGTGGTCTACATAGTTATTAGCAAGGCATTTGTCAAGGTTCCACACAAGAGGCAGGTTAAAAAACAAAAAGCTTTGGGTTCCATGGGAGATTGGCAACTTGGATCCAAAGTGACTTAGCGGCAGGAAGCCAATAGTGGGCTTTTTCCAACTAGAATACAGCTCAGACCCCAGTGGGGTTCTGCAGGTCTCAGTACTTAGTTCCTTGTTTTTTGTAGTTTTTATTAATGATTTAGAAACAAACCTAAACACGAAAGAAGTTAGCAGATGGGTACATGATTGACAGTGAGGAGGAAAGCTTTAAACTGCAGGAAAACAGAGAGTCTGCCAAGTGAAAAATGAAATTCGATCTGGAGAAATGAGAAATATTTTGAGCGGTGCAACAAAATGAGAATGCTTGACAACTGGAAGATACTTAGTAGTACAAGGAAGGAGTGCAGAAGACCCTTTTAAGCATATATTCAGAGAACTTTAAAAGTAGCAGGATTGGTCAATCAGGCGGTTAAGGCAGCATATTGCATTATTTCCTTTATTAATGTAGGCAGAGAATACAAGAACAATAAAATTATGCTAGAGCTATACCCAACACTAATTAGACCATAGCTCAAGTACTGCTTGTAGTTTTGGTCACTACATTACAGAAAATATGCAATTGCACACCAAATGGTGAAAAGAAGTCATATGAAGGGTGGAAAAAAATAGTTATGAGGCAAGATTGAATAGGATAGGTTTTGTTTTCTTGAAACAGAGGAGGCTGAACAGTAACTTACTTGAGGCGTAGCAAAACATGAGGGGCTTAGTCACATTAAATAGGGATGACCAATTTATCTTAATAGACAAGCCAAAGAATGGAGGGCACAGATTTAAAGTAAGTGGTAGAAGGATTAGAGGGGAGATTGAAGAAATGTTTTTACCAAGAGAATGGTAGTGTCAACAGCTGGGATGTTGTCAGTGTGCACAGCCAGTTCTTATATGCATTGATATTTACATCTTAGTGGGTCTGGTTGGTGGTACACAAGATAATGTATTATATAGTACAGGAACCTTTAGGAATGTATTTCTTCACAAAGCAACTATGAATGAGGTGAGGAGAAGGGCAAAATAAGGGATTTTGTTTTCCTTCTACTCAAATTAAAGCCTTCGGTTGCAAATCATTGACTTCTTTGATTAGTTGCAAGTGGACAGCTCTCCAGTACTCCTGATTGAAGGGCTCTCTAAAATCATCTTTATCATAGTAATCTTCTACAGCTTCAGGATGTAATAGCCCTTTTGCTGTATGTTTTGCAGGATGTAGTAATCTACATTGACATTAGCTGGGCTGCAGTGCAGTCTACTCTAGATTTATGAAAATTTCAGAATGCCCATAGGCAGCTTTATTGAAATTCATATAGACTTATGTCTCAATGTATTTATTAGGAGTCTTACTAGCGCAGGTCTTCACAATAAGCCCTGTTCACCAATGAATTCCTTTAATTGAGTTCTAAATTAAAAAGGATGATAATGGCAGATTGGATTATGATAGAAGCTTCCTGATAGCTTCCAGTGGAGTGGGTGTTAATATGTGTGACATATGATTGGAATCACACACACTAATTGAACATCTACTGAATGAAAACCTTACCTGATCATAAACTGAAGGTGTTGTTGAAATCTTCATTCAACAGGACACATGTTCTCTTATTTGCTCCTTCTACCTGTGGGAACCCTGACATTCTAATGAAGTAGACTTTCAATATATTGTTCCCCAAGTATTAAATACAAGGTGACAAACTGACAGGTCCACTTAAATAGCACAAGGACCCAATTTTTATATAAGAGTATGCTTGTGATTACACAAAATTCCCCTCAAGCAGCTTGAAAGGATTCAATAGCAACTGAAAAAAAAACTACTTGGGTCACTTTTCTTACTGTAGGCAATGTTGTTCTCCTGGTAGAAATGGGCTCCAGGTATTCAGCCAACAGCTGACCAGAGCTCTGGGCGAAGTGACGCCTTCTGAATCAAAAATCAATATGATATTCTGGGTCCATAAACCCTGAGGAGAGGGTACTGACGTGTCAGAACCAAAACTTTTCTTGATGCCACATTGTAGGAGCCTCCAATGCAGCAACTTCCATATCCTCCTTTTCAAACACAGGAATGGAGGGATTCCCATCTGGAAATCCATTCCCCAGCTCAGCAAGTTACTTTCTCAAGTACTTTTTATAAGAGGTCAGGAGAAGTCTTCATAGGAATTCTAGAGCAAGAATCAACCAAAAGTAATCACTGACTAGACAGTTTTTGCACTCTCCGGTCAGAAAATCCAAAATGGCCTGTCCCTGTGATATGCACCATTGGGATAATGTTGTGCTATTCATTCTGGCCGGGGTCCTAAGAGGCCAGGTTGAATTTTGAGAAAACTGCACCAAAACAGAAGGTCCATGACTATCTCTATTTGTGTCTCTTATGGGACAGCAGGGAAATAATGGAATCCGAAAGGATGGTCCTCACTTTATCAGGTTTTAATGAGATTTGTAGTGCAAGGTTTTTGGGGACACTACTGAGGCAGCAAGATCATAGTGGCATATTTTACTGCTTTTAATACCTCAGTGCAGCATAAAAAAAAAGATACGAAAGAAGAGTCAAAAAAGAAAATCCAACCCTGGACATCAGGAAGATACTTAGCATCAGAGTGGAGCTTGGTTCCTTCGTGTCTATGTAATTAAACTGACAGAAGAGGCCATAATCAGAAAAGGAATTCTTGGAGCTCCCCACCACAGAGGCACAAAAACTAAGTGTAGGCATTCCCACCCCCCACTGCACAAACAAAAATCAGCTAACCCAGCACGCTATAAAACCTTCCCTGATTTGCATTGCTCAGGTGCTCATTCTAATAGTTGGGAAGCCTTGAAACAAGTCACAGACATTACAATGTTAATCTTTTATTCTAACTTACAATACAAGATTATAACTAGCACATATTCTCTAAGAATGTAAAGTTCATTGCACTAACCTCTTTATTTGAGCTCTCCAGAAAAGACCCTCCAAACATAGCTGCCATCCATTCGCAGCTAGAAATCAACAAAGACTTGTGGCCATTAATACTCCCATCTTCTAATTTAAGCATTACATCTGCCATTGAAAGGTAGAAAACACAATTGTTGCTAACATTGTAACTGTAAAAAATCTAAATGTAAAACAGCACAGTCTAATTACTTTCTTCCAAGCAGTAGTGACAAGAGATAATTGAATTTTGCATCTGGTACATGCTATAAATACTTCAGATCGTTAGTCCTCAGACACCATGGCACCAAGAATAAAATTATTAAAGCATATTAATTTCTCAACATTCCATCCATTACCATGACTGATATTTAATATCATGTTCACTATTGAAGAAATAGAATTTTGCATGTACACAGGTATTCTCTGGAAACTGCACTATTTACTTTATGAAAGGTCAACTGTGTTGGTATGGGTTTTAAATTGTTTTGTTTCGTTCCTTGCAATGTTTAAATGAAACCAAAATGCGGCAGATGCTGGAAATCTGAAGTAAAACAACAAGAAAAAGCTCCAGAAATTCAGCAGGTGGAGAGAGAAACAAAATTAACATTTCAAGTTCAAAGACTTTTCTTTGGAACCAAACATTTCCAAAGAGTCATATCAAAAGAAAGAGAGGAGGAGACTGTACACAACGAAGGCAAGCCGATAGCTATAAATCTAAGCACTGACACTATAGCTGCAATGTTGAACCAAGCAGTTCTTTTGCACAACTTACTGGGGACAACTGTCTCATGGGCTGATACCTGTACGGTCTACATGGTATTCTTCATTTATACAAATGAAGTATAAGGGGTTCTTGAGGCACAGTGGTAAGATCCCTACCTCTGGGCCAGATGACCCAGGTTCAAGTCCTACCTGTTGCAGATTAGAATAGATTAGATTAGATTACTTAGTGTGGAAACAGGCCCTTCAGCCCAACAAGTCCACACCGCCCCGCCGAAGCGCAACCCACCCATACCCCTACATTTACCCCTTACCTAACACTATAGGCAATTTAGCATGGCCAATTCACCTGACCTGCACATTTTTGGACTGTGGAAGGAAACCGGAGCACCCGGAGGAAACCCACACAGACACGGGGAGAACGTGCAAACTCCACACAGTCAGTCGCCTGAGGTGGGAATTGAACCCAGGTCTCGGCGCTGTGAGGCAGCAGTGCTAACCACTGTGCTACCGTGCCACCAGATGATGTAACATCTCCGAACAGGTTGCTTAAAACATCTATAAATGATGCCCGCACCTGGGGAATCAATGCCAGTCAGCATCTAGTGGTGCTATGTGAATGGATTTCTCTCCTCCCTCATTGATCTTTTACAAAGAACAAAAAGCAGAATAAACTAGTGGAGGAAGTCTCACATCAGGTCACTTCAGATTCAATTAGAAATAAACATACAATTACTACCACGTTGCCTGTTCGCACAGTTCTCATGAAAAACCAGATGGAAACCTAGCCTGCTTTTTGTTGGGTAAGATCATAAAACATTAAAGTACACTTGCTCCTTTCAGCTTTGCAAGCATGCTCAATAAGATCATGACTGATCTGCTTGTGGCCTATGCTCCATGTTCCTGCCTCCCCTTCTTTAATTCTTTGTTGATTCCCTTGTTGATCAACGGGAAACAAAAGTAGTATAAGCAGAAACATAAAAACTTACATTTTTTTAAAAAAATGCTTTTTAATATAATTAAACCGTCCATGACATTTTACACAAACATATGGAAAAAACTTGACATTAAACCTCATAAGGAAAATTAGGCCAGATGACCAAAACATAGGTCACTGAAGTAGATGCAAGAACCATTTTAAAGGAGGAAAGTAAATTAGCATGGTAGAGAAGAAATATATGGAGGAAATTCCAGAGCATAGGATCTAGGCAAGGCAAAGGCAAAGGCACCAATATGTTTGATTAAAAGCGGGGATGCACAAAAGACCAGAATGAAAAACAAAACATCAAATCAAAAAGTTTTACAAATTCTGTTACCAGCTCAGACTGAATCAATAGGCAATGAAGAATTATGTTACTTAAAATATGAACATAGCTGGCTAAACTTCAAATTGCTTTAGATTTTTCCAAGTTGATTTTCTCCGAAATTAAACTTCTTCTTGCTGCCTGTTAGTCTAATATTAGAATTACTTATTGATAGTAAATGTAGTTATTTTCAAACACGACCTATACTTGTAGAATACTGATTTGAATTAATTTAACAGAGATAGACTGCAATTTTTTTTTTGTAGGGCTGCAAGGGAATACACAGATGGTTAGAAGTTGCAAAACCTTACCAGAAAATGTTCCTTTTGCTAAGCATTCCTTTATTCGGTTTGCTTTCCTGACATGAAATGCTTTTGTGATCTCCTGATTCATAAAGGCTTCTTTATTTTGAATATTTTCAACCATCATACGTAAATCAAAAACTTCCAAAAGTTCTGCTATTTGTGCAATCCTCATCAGATCTTTCTCATTTTCATCCAGCTGTCCTGTGTAGAGAAATCGTAAAACAGCTTCGAAAGGCCCTGGCTGGATTGAATGGTCCATCTTAACAACTGTCATGAGACCCCTCCTCTTCATTACAGGGTTCTCCAGGTCTTCTTCATGAATATGGTTAAAGGCTTTGCTCCACGAAGACAGTGATCTTCCTGATGGTGTTCCCTTCATTTCTGAAGATTCATCCTCGTGTATATTCATTTTCAAAGTGCTATCACTCTTAGATGTTCTCAGAATGGATGGTGTAGAACCAACACTGATCTCACAATTGTCGCCATCTGTGTCAAGGCTTGAAGTCCTCATCAAATGGTCTTGGCCTAGTTTTACTTGTTTCTCATTTTTCTCACTGTGTATCTGAGATTCAGCAGTTAGATCCAACAAAAACAGGTCATAAAATTTTGATGATGAGGTAGCCAGGTATACCTTGTGAGCATAGATTTTCACCTGGTTCTGGAGTATAAACATAACATCAGCACACAGTGGATTGTCGAGCAGATGGCTGGGTTTAAAAGCACTCACTGGATTATCTGGAATTTTCATTACTGGAGGTGGTGGTTTAGGTGGTAGGAATGGTGCCTGCAGTAAAGGCTTCTGCACCTTCTTTAAATGAGATTTCCAGAACTGAAGATGTCGCCTAGAAATCAGTGCACCTCTGACAGCATTATCAAATACATCCTTGATGCCAAACTGATCAAACACACTTGTTTCATAATAGGGAATTCCAAGTTCTTTGGCTACTTCTCGGCCCTTTTCAGGAGGTAAAATGTCATTGGGTCTTATTGGTCTAGGGTATAAAACACAACATAAAAGTAATTATTTCAATTGCAAATTTGCTGACACAACAGCTTCCTGTTTTTAAAACATTGAAGAAATTTGTCATATAAAGAAATTTCTCATGGTGGTACATAAACTGCAAGATTCTCTTTCTTTCACAAAAGCTCTTGCTTACTGTTAATAGTGATATCTATTTCATCAATGGAAGCTAAATATATTCATTTAATGAAAATCCTCGTCACATTTGACAGAGTTACAAGATGTCATTTGAGTTAAT
This sequence comes from Chiloscyllium plagiosum, assembly GCF_004010195.1. Taxonomy (NCBI): domain Eukaryota; kingdom Metazoa; phylum Chordata; class Chondrichthyes; order Orectolobiformes; family Hemiscylliidae; genus Chiloscyllium; species Chiloscyllium plagiosum. Next base: position 5,866,972 of record NC_057731.1, on the reverse strand, counting down.
GAACTTTTAAAAGATATATGGCTTTATTAGGAAGCTTCTGCTATTCAACCCAAAATATTAGTATTGATATTTATCCTCCACATATCATTTCCTCAACCATAAGCAATAAAACGAAATCCTCTTCCCTAGATAGAATGGAAAGGTATTTATATTCTCTTAAGTATAGCACTACTTTTGCAATGCAACATGTTGTGCAGTTTCTCAGTCTGCTCTCTATTGGTGAACAATATATTGCTACACCAAACAATGCAGTACTGTTATACAAGAGAAAGAGCACATTTCACAAACTAGAGTTGTGTAAATTTAAACTAATGATAAGTAATGTGTATTTATTGATTAAATAGCCAAAGTGCATGATATATTAATATTCAGGTGAAAGGCAAATTGCAACATTATAAAAGTGCGTGTGAAACAAATGATCCAAAATCTTTTCAGAAAGCATTTTAGATTGCTTCTCAGACATTGGAGACTAAACATAATTTGAGAGTAAATAAGAATAAGCCACCTTACGCAAAGAAAAGGGACAAAGGCTCAGTCCAAGTAGAGAAGGGCATCATGATAGGTAGCAACATATTTAGATTAGAGACGGTGAAAATCAAATGAAGCTGTTGGTACCATATAACCAAAAATCTTTAAAACAAAAAAAATCCACAAATACATTTTGAAGTTTTAGATTAAAAGCATATTGTGAAAATCTCAGCCTCACAACCCTGTGTTTAAAGGATTCCTACTCCCAACTGGAAAGAATGTATTTATGCTTCCTGAAACACAACACTTGTTTTTGGAATATCATACACTGCACATGCTTACCGTGGTAAACAGTAAATCTGATTTCTACTATTGAATATTTTACTAATGAATGCTGAAAAATGCACCTTGAACTATGTATAAAGTAGTTAGTATTGCAAAAAACTGAGAAATTACATTATTCAGTGGAAGTTAGTATGACAAATGAAATATTACAGTAATATAGTAACAATTTTTTAAAAAATTGTCAATAGAGATATACTTAGTACAGAACAGGCATGTTACCATGTGACTTATGGGGATCCAAATGTGCCATCTTGATGCAACAAAGAGAAATGACATGTGGAGTGTCAATAAATTTCAGATTAGCTAACATGATTAACTACAGTATAAAAATGTATCATTTTCCAAGCGCTTCTTTCAAATGGCTTGTAAGATTCATGCATCTTTCACTCCATTTTCTAGCTGGTCTCAAACAAGTTAGCCATTAAGCTCTAGGTAATTCCATCAGCAGATTTCTCCTAACTACTGACTATAAAAGCTTACTCAGTTTAGTTGAGGCTTATGTTCAAGCCACACTGAAAATCTGAGTAACACACTTAACTTCCCTGTTTCCTAATAAAAATTCACCATAAATACATTTTTGGCCCTTGTTGAGCAAATTGCAACAATCCCATTAAAGGAGATTGCTTTGACTCTATTCTGTTTAGTGTAAGGCGGTGAGCTTGTAATGTAACTGCCATATATTGTCAAAATTCATCAAAATTGTTTTGTGTCCGAAGTACATCAAAGGACCCCCAATTTATGTATATTGGTAAGGCTCATGCCTATTTCTGTCTGGAGCACCAGATGCCCAATTCAAGACCTCTTCCAAAATTGTATCAGAAGCAAAAATAATCAGACTTTAGCCAGAAATTTCAAACTTGGTAAGTTCCATCTCCCTATCATCCTGTTCGATCTGAAACAAGACTTTATCAAGTTATATTAACACTTATAACTATATTATATGGCTTCAAATGTATAGAGAAATTCAAATGAAAAATTGGCTGTCATCTGTAAGTTTAAGCAAATTGTTTTGACATTGTGACTGAAGAGTCACTAGCGCATGTAACAACCTAGATAAAAGCCAGACTTACACAGAGCAGTTGTTACGTGAGAGCAGGCAGGTTGTAAGGCAGCCAGGATTAAGTAATTTGGTTTCTAAATCGATAACTGGCTTAGGCGTCTCTCAAAGAATGCAGGGATATTTAATTCAGAGACTGAATAAATGCCAAAAATAACTTCTATTATGGTCAGCTGACAAAGGCAATCAAGTCATCAAAAGGTCAAGTGAATTTGCTCCTATCTATTTCTATTAATAGAATTGGTTGAAAGTCTTTATTGCGTGACAATTAGAAGATTCAAATTCATCTTCAAAACCAGCTTCTTTAAATTTTAAAGAAAAAGTTGATATACACTAAAGAGGACTTTCCAAACTCCTCACTGCACTACTTAATTCTACAGTCAGCAATTTTCACCACTGCCAGAAATAAGTCCACTCATTTTTAAACATATTTATCAAACAGGACAGTGGAATTGTCAGTCTAATATTTTATCTAAAGAATAGCAGTCTGACAATTCAAGACCATGTGCTCCAGTCTCTGGAGTGGGATCTAAATCAACAAACTCTAACTCGTATACAAAATTACTACAGCTAACATCACTGAAGACCAGGTTTAGCTCCCCTTGACTATTTCCACAGTCCCTTGGTGATATGGCCTTTTAACCCTTCTCACCATCCCATGCATCTTACCCTCGTCCTTTAAACCCAGTCTCATCAAATCACCTCCTCTATTCTTCCAGTGTTCTCTCATGACCTAATCCAGCAAGTTTCTGACCCAGACACAAGAGACCAACATGACAGTGAAATCTGACACTTAATATAAGGAATGTCCAAGGTACTTCATAGATGCCTGCAGGAAAATTGAAAATATGGGCATTATACCAGAGAGAAATTAGGAGCACGGATTTTTAAAAAACCTTAATTACTGCTTTTGAGAAGATCTTTTAAAAATGGAGGGAGACAAAACAGTTTAGGGAAGGAATCTGAGGGGGTAAGTCAAATGAGGCTGAAGGTTTTGCTGCCAATAATGGGGTAAGGAAGGAAAGCGGAAAAAGACTGGACTCAGGAAAATGAAAACTTTAGGAACAGGAAGGAACATTGGATCCAGAGATGCTAGAAGACTGCCAAAAAACCTATGAACAAGTAAATTAATTCCTATTATACATACAACCTCTAATGTCACTCAAAATCTTTTGTCAACCCTTCATTTGTCATGCTGTTTATTCAATATCAATACTGGATGAGCAAAATGTTTTTCTAATTAAAAAGATTAGAATGACCAAAGCTATTTTTTCATTAGTCCCTATCACAAACACTCTTCCCTAGCCACAGATTCCATCCTTCGTCCTTCTCATTGTCTAAAGCAGTTGTCTCCTATTTGATCCTGAGCGGAGCTCAGCCTCTGACCTTGCACCCTTTCCAACAGTTAAAGCTATCTAGCTCCAGTTCCATTATTCATACTTCCATCCTGCCTTACTTCATCAGCTACTGAAACCCTCGTCCTTGTATCTGTTTTGTCAAATTCAAGTATTCTAATGTTGTCCTAACTTGAACCATCTGTAAACCTGATCAGATTCAAAATTTGGCAGTCTGCATCGTGAGTTGCACCAAATTTCATTAACCCATTAACATCATTATGACTTACATTGGTTCTCAGAGATGCATGCCCCAATTTTAAAATTTGTGGGGTTTTTTCCCCCAGATCACTGCATGGCCTTAACCCCTCCTCATCTCTGCATAATCATTCAACCAGCATCTTTACTAATTCTTTTTGCTTCTGCACAGCCTGCACAGTGCACCACAGTGAATACAAGAAGCAAAAATCAATACTGCAAATGGGTAATCACCCTCTGAATGGCCGCCCCACGCACAGCCTCACGTCGCCTCTATCTCCACAATCTCCTGGAAGTTCTGAGTGTCTACAATTCTGTTCAGTTGTGCAGCAGATTTTAATTGTTGTACTAATAATAGTAGTAAATTCAGCTGCCTGGACTCTAAATCATTCTGCTTTTCTCAGATGTTCTTAAAATCTACCCTGATGGTTTTCAGTCAACTCTTCTACTGTACTTTGACAACATTCTTGTGAACTGCCTTGGAACAGTAAAGTTAGACCTGTAATATAGCTAAAGTTGTTATTGTCATTGCACAATGGTGAAGAAGCCTATAAATGACAATGTTAGCATTTGGTTCATGGGATGACCCTTACTGAAAAATATCTTAGTGTTAATGAAGATTCACCATTTTTGCATTATATACTAATCAGCAGTTTCTGTGCTTTCTTGCTCATGATGCTCCTTGAGGTAATGTCCAAACAGCCTACTGACACATGAAAGTAAAGCACCATAGTAGTTCTTAGGAGAATTAAAGGCAACCATGGCACATATGGTGTTAAGAATACTGAGTGTTCCATTCCAAAGCTAGTTGTTTTGGAATGTACTGAAGGCGTTGAGCACCTACTCAAATGCTTGCCTAGCATATTTTTTGGCATTCTGGAGAAACTTGGATTAACTTTTGAGGAGAACGAGTCCCATTAGTAATACTGCAAATTAGTTTTCCTGCATAAAGAACTTCATTTTTGTTATCTGCAAACTTTGAAGTATCCCCCTGCACACCAAGATCTAGATCATTAGCATATGTCAAGAAAAGAAAGGGTCCCAATACCGATCCCAGGTAAATGCCACTACAAACCTTCCTCCAGTCCAAACATCAGCCAATTTTGTATCCATGTTGCTACTGACCCTTTTATTCGATGACCTATAACTTTCTTTTCCATTGTAGTGTGGCACTGTATCAAGAACCTGCTGAAAGTCCATGTATACCACATCAACAGTTTTACTCTCATTGAAACTTTCTGTAACCTCTTCAAAAAATCTCCAAATTAGTTAAACATGATTTCCCTTTTAGAAATTCATGCTGACTTTTCCTGATCAAGCCACCTTTTCTGTGTAACTATTAATTCTATCCCCAATAATTGTTTCTAGAAGCTTCCCTGTCTCTGACTTCCTACTGCTAGTACTGTCCTATATATCAAAGCTGGGTTCCTGGAAAAAAATCAATATGTTTTATCAAAGCAGTAGAACCAATTAGATAAGCTAGAGGGACAAAAAAAAATGGTGCAGACGGGAGGTCTGTTTCAGAATGGCGCCATGTCTTTTTCATATTCTTATTAGATTAGACTAGATTACTTACAGTGTGGAAACAGGCCCTTCGGCCCAACAAGTCCACACCGACCCGCCGAAGCACACCCACCCAGACCCATTCCCATACGTTTACCCCTGCACCTAATACTACGGGCAATTTAGCATGGCCAATTCACCTAACCTGCACATTTCTGGACTGTGGGAGGAAACCGGAGCACCCAGAGGAAACCCACGCAGACACGGGGAGAATGTGCAAACTCTCACAGTCAGTCGCCTGAAGCGGGAATTGAACCCGGGTCTCTGGCGTTGTGAGGCAGCAGTGCTAACCACTGTGCCACCTGTGTCAGGCTCACCAGTCTATAGTTCCCTGGCTGTTCTTTAAAGCCTTTCTTAAATAGTGGCACCACATTTGCCAAACTCCAATCTCACAGCACCTCACCTGTGACCATCGATGATACAAATATCTCAGCAAGGGCTCCAGCAATCACTTCACTAGCTTCCCACAGAGTTCTAGGGCACACCTGGGGATTTATCCACCTACACGCATTTTAAGACATCTAGCACCACCTCCTTTGTAATATGGTCATTTTTCAAGATATCACCATCTACTTCCCCACATTCTATATCTTTCATGTCCTTCTCCACAGTAAACACTGATGCAAAATACTTGTTTAGTATCTCCTGTGGTTCCACACATAGGCTGCCTTGCTGATCTTTGAGGGGCTCTATTCTCTCATAGTTACCCTTCTGTCCTTAATGTATTTGTAAAATACCTTTGAATTTTCCTTAACCCTATTTTCCAAAGCTATCCCATGTCCCCTTTTTACCCTCCTGTCTTCCCCCTTAAGTTTACTCCTACTGCCTTTATACTCTAAGGACTCCCTCGATCTCTGCTGTCTATACATGTTTCCTTCTTTTTCTTGACTAAAATCTCAAGTTCTCTAGTCATCCAGCAATTCCTATACCTACCAGCCTTGCCCTTTTCCGGTACAGGAACATACTGTTTCTGAACTCTCATTATTTCATTTTTGAAAGCTTCCCATTTTCCAGCCGTCCCTTTACTTGTGAACATCTGCCCCCAATCAACTTTTGAATGTTCTTGCCTAATACCATCAATTCCTCCCCCACATTCTTTATTATTAATGAGATGTTCAAAGGATCTTCCATTGTAAAGATTGATTTTAAATATGTTTAACTCCTCTACCATTTTCTTGTTCCCTATAATTATTGCTCCAGATTCATTTTCTGTGAGGCCAATGTTCATTTTGATCTCTCCCTTTCTAAAATAAAAAGTTCTGGTTGTCAGTTAGCCTTCATTTGCTAGATTCTGAATTTACCTCCGTTTTCATTGACTTTTGCCTCCATATATGCTTTTTCTTTCAACTTAATACTCTCCATAACTTCCTTGGTTAGCCATGGTTGATTTATCTCTGAATGACTGAGATAATCTTTGTCAATCATCCAATAGCTTTAATTTTTTAAGCTCATTATGAACTGTCTTTGAAAGTCATTATATCCATTAACTCCTTCCCAATTGTTCTCTTCTATCTCCAATTCACTCAAATGATGAAAGCTCTTATTTGTTTTCTAGTTTTCAATTCTGAGGAGTCCACACCTGAAATATTAAATCAATCAATCAATCAGTCTTTTATTCAGATCTGTATATAGGTAGCAAATTTGGCTTTTTTTAAACAAATTACACATTGCAAGACTAGAAAGCATGCTATTCAGTTAACAAGATGACCTAAATAGCAACAGCTTGTAAAAAAACTCATGTCTATGGACTCTACACTTAACAGGGAAATGTCCAATTTCACACTAAACTAGGAATCTGACCTACCAAGAGTGCTCATTGGAAACTTAGGCATAGACAAGAACATTTTACTTCATATATAGCTTGTATACCAGAAATGAAGCGGAATTTTCCAGATTGTACAATCACCCAGTCTGACCTACATGTGACTCCAGACCACATCAGTGTAGTTGACACTTAACTGCCCTCATAAATGGCCCTAGCAAGCCAATCAGTTCAAGGGCAATTAGGCACACACCCTGGCCTCATAAGTGGCATTCATATCCCACGATATAGAAAACAAGTCTCACATTCACTTTTAGGCGAGGCATAAGAGAAGCTTAAAAGGAAACTCTGGAGGTGTTGAAATCATTGGCAACAAGACTAAGCCCTAGAAAAGTTTGGATCTTCCAATATTGAGAGGAGTCATATGAGAAAGAAATCTAGGGAGCTATGAAATATTAAATAGAATAGAATAAGGAAACTATGGAGTGCCAACTTCAATGCAGAGCAAAGGGACCTCAGCACTAACAGGTGGAAAACAAGCACAGGATTGAAGTCAGAAATATTGCATGCAAAAATGATCAATTGCTGGAATGATAATTACTCATGGAGGTAGTGGAGACAAAATCTGCAATCATTAGATCAGCAGTTGAGCACTTTTGATCAGAAAAGGATGAGTTACAAGGCCCGCCATAGTTTATATTTCACTTTGTGTAACAGCCTGAAAAGTAAACATTGGAAGAAGCAGTATCAATAAACCTATGAAGATGCTGGAAAGTTTTAAGATGTATGTATTTGAATGGAGATGCTGGCTTAAGAAAATATCATATCATATGGGACTAGATCACAATGTTTTCTTCCAGTATTGTATATTCTTGAATCACAATGGACTTGTTTGAAGACATGGTGCAAAATTATCCAAGCACCACTCCTGTGACATATGAGGCTCATAACTCTCCTATAAAATGAGTCTTGCAAGGTTGAACAGAAAGTAAACCACAGAGACTTCATCTGTGGCTTGTGACAGACAAAGCCCATTCATCTGGCACAGCCCTATGGAGGAAGCCACTTCAGAGTGAGTCTTTTTCCAAGGATTGTACTGCATACATTCTGCTTGAAGTTTCTCTTAGCTACACCAATATTTTTATTGGACAGAGAGCAGCATCACAAAGGATTGTTGCTTCTTCAGCTCAAAGATGAAGTCATGGATGATTCATATGCAGAAACGTAAAAAATTGCATTTTTTATAGTTGAGGTAAACACAAAGAAAAGTGAAAGGAAGAACACTCAAAAATTAGTTAAATAATTAACAGACATTTGCTAACTGCACTACAATATTAGGGTTCACATATTATGCAAATTATACTGGTAATTGGCAATGTGAAGTAATAGAGGCAGAAATGATCATTTATAAAATGAAAAATTACCACAACCAGGAACAGTAGGCAAACGCTCCTTGTTCTAAAGGATTCAATTGCGGGGCACCTTCAATTCTGCACAGGCTACTTTTTTCCTAAGTCGAGTCTTTCAAAATGAGTCTTGTTATTAAACTTAATGTTTTTTGGCTTGGCGATTTGTTATCAGTTGATTTGCTTCCTATAATCTTCAGTTTTTCCACCAGTTTTCTTTGCAATGCGCCTACCTTTTTATTTGTTTCATTAGCTGACTGCTGGGAATTTAGTAGCTAGAGTATATCTTGGCAGTTAACAAATCAGCATTTAGATGGAAACACTGCCAAACTGGCTTCCTGTGCATTTCTGTATTCAGCGCCAATCTCTGTTCTTTACCAACTTACATACCATCTGCATGGTCCAGTGGCTCATTACGTCTGTTGCTATATACTGAATCTGCATCTTAATTTTCTGCCATTAGAAAGGCAACTCACTTGGTGTGCAACAACCTGAGTCAAAACTTTACGTAAGTATTAGAATTATGCTATGTGCATTTTTACTGAAGTACCTGTGCCTGTTATCAAGAAATTTACAGCTCAAGTATCATATAGTACCTTGCTAAGGGGCGGCGTGCACGATTTACAGCCTCAAGATCAGCATAACGCAAGTCCAACTGACAGCCAACTAAGACAACAGGTGTTCGTGGACAAAAATGCTTGATTTCAGGAAACCACATTGTTCTCACATGGTTAAGTGAATTGGGGTTAGCAATTGAGAAGCACAGGACCACCACATCAGACCTGAAAACAAAACAAAAAGATTGTAACTGGTTAATTTGAATGCTGATATGCAGTTTTTCAACTTATTAAGACTATTTACATGTTGCTTTCAGCAGTGTGTAACATCTCCTTCTACGCAAAACTGATGACAGAGAATGATACTGAAACACAAATCTAGTCATGCACTTCATCCTGGTAGTACCAGAGCTAACTTTGCTACATTACCTCATGTGGTATGTCCACAATTGCTTGTATGAGTTAGTTTCCTGGAGGCAGTATTTACCTTGGATCTCATTCTCTGTACAAAATGTTAATAAAAACAAATGTTTGAATTATATTTTGGGTTTGAAAATGAACACTTACATGTCGCATTATTTTTAGATTGAAAAAATATTTTTCCATGTTAATGTTACTTTAATTGATCATCCAGATGCCATAACTGCCTCAGGCTTCTATTATTTTGGTGAATAAATTTTAGATTAGATTAGATTACTTACAGTGTGGAAACAGGCCCTTCGGCCCAACAAGTCCACACCAATCCTCCGAAGAGCAACCCACCCAGACACATTCCTCAACATAACCCCTTCACCTAACACTACGGACAATTTAGCATGGCCAATTGACCTAACCTGCACATTTTTGGATTGTGAGAGGAAACCGGAGCACACGGAAGAAACCCATGCAGACATGGGGAGAATGTGCAAACTCCACACAGACAGTCGCCTGAGACAGGAATTGAACCCAGGTCTCTGGCGCTGTGAGGCAGCAGTGCTAACCACTGTGCCACCGTGCCGCCCATTAATTTGATTAAGTACTTTTCTGTAAAATAATAGGCATAACAATAACAATCACACTTTTAAGTCAAACTTATTAAAATATTACATAACTGGAATAAATTGTCAAAATAAATATAATCAGGATAAAGCTACAATACAAGCTTTCATTTTGAAATGATCAGTCTCATTTTTGATGGTCTAAGTAAAAAAAAAGTAAAGATCCTAGAACAGATCTCTGCAAAGCACTAGTCACTGAGCTCCAGGCTGAATACTTTCCATCTACTACCACCCTCTGTCTTCTAAGGGCCGGTCAATTCTGTATTCAAAAACCAAATTTCCCTTATCCCACATCTCTTTACTTTCTGAATGAGCCTACTATGGGCAACTTCATCAAATGCCTTGCTAAAAATCATGTAAACTACATCTACTGCTCTAGCTTCAATGTATTTTGTCACATCCTCAAAGAATTCAACAAGGCTTGTGAGGCATGACTTGCCTCTCACAAAGCCATGCTGACTATGCTTTTCCAAATAATCATAAATCATGTCTCTCAAAATTCTCTCCTATATTGTGTCCACCACTGATATAAGACTGATTGATCTGTGATTTCCAGGATTGTCCCTATTCCCTTTCTTGAACAAGGAAATAACATCTGCCATCTTCCAAACATCTGGTACTACTCCAGTGGACAGCGAAGACACAAAGATCATTGCCAAAGGCGCAGCAATTTCTTCCCTCATGTCCCATAATAACCTTGGGTATAGCCCATCCAGCCCAGGGAATTTATCTATCCTCATGTTTTTCAAAATTTCCAACTCATTCTCCTTCTTAATATCAACCTATTCAAGTGTTTCAGCCTGTTTCACACTGTCCTCACAAAACGAGAAGGTCTCTTTCAAAAGTGAATATTGATACCAAGGTGTACCATAACTTCCAGCTGCTCACCCTCCGCCTTCAGGGGCAGTTAAGAGTCAGAGTCAATCATGTTGCTGTGGCTTAAAGGACAATATGAGTTTGATGGGTTTTTCTACAATCAACAACAGTTTCATGGTCATCACTTGGCTCTTACTTACACTTTTATTAAATTCAAATTCCACCGTTTGTTATGCTGGGATTTGAACTCATCTCCAGAACATTAACTGGGTCGCTGGATTAACACTCTAGCAGTAATATCACTAAACCATCGCCTCCTAACTCACACTCCACTATTTAATACAATCATAGTTGAACTTGGGCTTCAACTCCAGCTTCCTGCCTATTCCTCAGATTTGTGAGGGACCAAAAACTTGTCAACCTCAGCCTTAGGCAGCTCAACAATGAAGCGCACACATCCTTCTGGAGGTAGAAAACCCCACTGTTTCACACTCATTTGAGTGAAGTAATTTCTTCTCATCCCAGTCCTAAATGATTGGCCTCTTCGAGTTAATTCAGCTTCATCACAGGTAAACCCACTCATCCCAGGAACAACTTTAATGAACCGCTGCCATACCACCTCCAATATAAATATATAAATTTGTAACTTGAGACCAAATCTGTACACAGATTTCCAGATGTGGTCTCACCAAAACACTGGACAATTTCAGCTAGATCTCTTCATTCCTGAACTGCAATTCCTTTGCAATAAAGGCTAACATGCCATTTACCTTCCTAATTGCTTGCACCACTTGCATTCTGAACCTCTCCATTACTTAAAGTTGTTTGAACATAACCCAAAAAAGATACAGCATTTTTAAAAATCTGCTTTTCTATTCTTGCAAACAAAGTGACTAACATCATACTTCTCTACATTATACTCCATCTTCTGTCTTATTCCCTATTCAGGTGATTTGTCAATATCATACTCCTCAGACTGTGGAGGCTTTGGACAGTCAAGAGATAGGTTAACTACCACTAGTCCTTCCAGCAAAATATTTCTAGGTATTTTTAATGAGCCTGTTCAAAGATGCTATGATGCACCTCCGGAGCAGATGGGACTTGAAACCAGGCTCTGACAGAATGTATGGTTGGTCCAATTAGGTCCCTGAGCAATGGCAACCACAGGATGTTAGTGGTGAAATTCAGTGATTGCAACATCAAGCAAGATAGTTAGATTCTATTGTTAGGGCTGGTCACTGACGTTACTTGCCACTTATCAACTCAAGCCTGATGTGGTCCAGGCCCTGTTGCATGCAGGTACAGCTCCTTTCAGTGTCCAGGAATTGTGAATGGGAATGATGAATATTGCGCAACCAGCAATGAACATCTCTGCTTCTGATTGATAGTGGAGTGTAGGTCATTGATGAAGTAGCTGAAGACGGTTGAGCCCAGCTCACTACTTCTGCTGTGATGCCCTGGAGTGGAGATGATTTGGCCTCCAAATCCGTTCTGGAAGGAGGAGAACTTGCTTCACAACCTCCCAGGTGCATACGAGAATGTCTTCAACCAATTATAAAGAATCTCCCAAGAATCTTTCTACTGCTGTTTCAAAAAATGCCAGACAATTCTCTGATTGAAGAAACAGCTAAATTAAAATCAATGAATAACTTAGCATGTTCAGAGAATGACAAAGGATAACACACAGTGCTCTAGCAGAGTCATGTTCCTTTCATTCTAAGACAGCAGCATCCGAAGTACCAGGGTAAGGTAAAGGTGTGAGTGTCATGGAGCTATACAGATTGGATACAGACCCTTCAGTCCAACTTGTCCATGCCCATATCCCTCTAAACCCTTCCTATTCATATACCCATCCAGATGCCTTTTAAATGTTGTAATTTTACCAGCTTCCAACACCTCCTCTGGCAGCTCATTCCATACGCGCAACACCCTCTGCGTGACAAAGTTGTCCCTTAGGTCCTTTTTAAATCTTGTTCCTTACACCTTAAACCTATGCCCTCTGGTTTTGGACTCCCCCTATCCTGGGGAAAAAACCTTGGGTATTCACCCCATCAATGCCCCTCATGATTTTATAAACTTCTATAACGTCATCCCTCAGCCTCTAATGCTCTAGGGAAAATAGCCCTAGCCTACTCAGCTTCTCCCCAAAGCTCAAACCCTCCAGCCCTGGCAACATCCTTTTAAATCATTTCTAAACCCTTTCAACGTTTACAACATCCTTCTTATAGCTTAGAGTCCAGAACTGCACACAATATTCCAAAAATGGCCTAACCAACATCTTGTACAGCTGCAACATGACCTCCCAACTCCTATACTCAAAGCACTGACCAATAAAGGCAAGCAACCAAAAGCCTTCTTCACTACCCTGTCTACTTGTGACTTCACTTTCAAGGAAATATGAACATGCACTCCAAGGTCTCTTTGCTCAGCAACACTCCCCAGGACCTTACCATTGAGCATAAAAGTCCTGCCCTAATATGCCTTTCTAAAATGCAGCACTTCACAATTAAATAAATTAAACTCCATCTGCCACTCCTCAGTTCACCAGCCCATCTGATCAAGGTCCCATTGTACTCTGAGGTAACCTTTCTGGCTGTCCATTACACCATCAATTTTGGTGTCATCTGCAAACTTATTAACCACTTCTCCTTTGTTCATTTGAAATCATTTTATGTAAATGACAAAAAAGCAACGGACCCAGCACTGACCCTTGTAGCAGACCATTCGTCACAGGTTTCCAGTCTGAAAAGCATGCTCCAGCACCACCACAACCTTCTATCTCATACCTTCAAGCCAGTTCTGTATCCAAATTGCTAGTTCTCCTTGTATTTGAAGTGATTTAATCTGGCTAAGTATTCTATCATGCAGAACCTTGTCAAATGCCTTGCTGAAGTCCACATAGATCATGTCCACCACTCTGCCTTCATCAACTTTCTTCATTGCTTCTTCAGAAAAAAAAATCTCAATCTAGTGAGACATGATTTTCCACGCACAGAACCATACTGACTATCTGCAATCAGTCTCTGCCTTTCCAAATACATGCAAATCCTGCCCCTCAGGATTCCCCTCCAACAACTTGCCCATCACTGATGTCAGGCTCACCGGTCTATAGTTCCCTGGATTTTCCATAACATTTTTCTGAAATAGTGGCACCATGTTTGCCAACCTCCAGTCTTCCAGCATCGCCCCTGTGGCTAGCAATAATGCAAATATCTCAGTAAGTGGCTCAGCAATCACTTCCCAACTTCCCACAAAGTTCTAGGTTACACTTGATCAGATCCAGAGATTTTTTCACCTTTATGCATTAAGACGTCTATTACCACCTCCTCTTTAATATGGTTATTTTTCAAGATGTTGCAATTTATTTCCCCATGTACTATATCTCCATATCCATCTCCACATAAAATACTGATGCAAAATACTCATTTAGTATCTCCTCCATCTCCTGCACTTCCTCACATAGGGCCACTTAAAGATCAGGAGCCTATTTTCTCCTAGTTACTCTTTTGTCCTAGTGTATTTGTAGAATCCCTTTGGATTCTCCTTAACCCTATTTGCCAAAGTTATCTCATGTTCCCATTTTGTCTTTCGGATTTCCCTCAAGTATACTTCTACTGTTTTTATGCTCTTCTAGTGATTCACTCGATTCCTGCTGTCTACAGCTGACATATGCTTTCTTCTTTCTCTTGACCAAAACCTCAATTTCTCTCGTCATCCAGCATTTCTTACACCTACCAGCCATACCCTTTACCCTAACCAGAACATACTGTTTCTGGACTCTCGTTATCTCATTTTTGAAGGTGTCCCACTTACCAGCTGGCCCTTTAGCTGTAAATATCCACCCACAATCAATTTTTGAAAGTCCTTGCCTAAAACCATCAAAATTGGCCTTCCTCCAGTTTAGAGCTTTAGCTTTTAGATTTGGTCCATCTTGTTCCATCATTCTTGTGAATCTAATAGAATTATGATCACTGGCCCCAAAGTACTCACCCACTGACACCTCAGTCACCTGTCCTGCCTCATTTCCCAAGAGTAGGTCAAGTTTTGCTCCTTCTCTCGAAGGTACGTTCATATTCGGAATCAAAAATTTTCTTGCACACCTAAGTTCCTCTCCACCCAAGCCCTTAACACTATGACACTGTCAGTCTACAGTACAATTCCAATAAGGTGATCATCCCTTTCTTATTTCTCAGATCCACCCAAATAGCTTGCCTGGACATACTCCGAGGAATATCCTCCCTAAGTACAGATGTAATGTTATCCCTCATCAAAAATGCCACTCTCCCTCTTCTCTATCCTTCCTATAGCATTTGTATCCTGGAACATTAAGCTGTCAGTCCTGTCTATAATACCTAAGCCACTGTAATCGCTATGATACCCCAGTCCCATGCTCTTAACCATGAGGTGAGGCCTCACATTGAACTAAATGCAGTTTAATTTATCAGTTATACGTTCTCTGCTTTGTTCTTGGCTGCCCTGTTCGACTTGCTCCTTTTCTCAACTGCACCAGCCTCAATACAATCTCTTTTCTCATCATTTCCCTGCACCCCCTCAGTTTAAATGTTCCTAAGCAGCTCGAGCAAAATTTCCCTGCCAGTATATTAGCTCTCTTCCAATTCAGGTGCAATCTGTCCTTCGTATACAGGTCACTTCTAACCCAAAAGAGATTCCAATGATCGAAAAACGTGAATCCTTCTCCCTTCCACCAGCTTCTCAGCCACACACTCATCTACTCTATCCTCCTATTTCTACTCTCAATTCGTGGCACCAGAAATAATCACAATATTAACACCCTCAAGGACCTATTTCCATTCCTGCCTAATTTCCTATATTCTCTTCTCAGAACCTAGTCCTATGTCATTAGTTCCAATGTGTACAACGATTTCCTGCTGGTCCCTCTCCCATTTGAGAATATTCTGCATCCTCTCAGAGACATCCTTGATTCTGGCACCAGGGGGGCAACACACCATTCTGATGTCTTCTTGTTAGTCACAGAAACGTCCACCTGTGCCTCTGACTAGAGAATCTCCTATCACAATTGATTGCTTGAAACCTCAAACACCCCTCGTTACATAAGAGATGGTCTTGGTACCAGAAACTTAGCTGTTGGTGCTACATTCCTCAGAGATTCCATCACCACCTACATTTTCCTTGTATGAGATTAGCTCTTGCACTACCTGCCTACCCCTTCTATCTTTCCTGGAGGTAACCCATCGACCTGACTGTATCCGCAACTCTTCTGCCTTCCTGAAACTGCCATCTAATACACCCCGGCTCCTATAAATTCCTCATTGCCACCAACTGCTGCTCCAAACAATCCATGCAATCTGATAGGATTCACAACCAACACACTTGCTGTATCATATTCATCAGGAACTCAAATTCTTGAAAGGTGATAAGGACAATCTGCTGAACACATAGCTGATAACTCAGATGTGCAACTTTTCAATATTTTTGCATGTTGGCCATCTATGGACTTGTGATAGAGCAAACTGTTGGGGGTGCTGGGATGAGATTTCCACTACCTCAATCAATCTGGAGGAGCATTGCAATGATTAGCAGACAGAATTTGTCAACATTTCTGTTGGTCTGCTGCAATCTGTCTAATCTCACCATCACAATGAGATAAGATTGCTATCTACTATGCAGTAAGCAGCTGAAGTGCAGCAATGGAGATGATGCTGAAGGATAATGAAGGGAGGTAGCAACATGGATAGCCCTTTACAGACCAGATCTTACAAGTCCAATAGAGTCATGGTTTCTCGTACTGAATTAATTCTCCATTCAATAACAGTCCCTTACCTCATTTTAGTACTGACCATCACAGTGTTTGCTTAATCACAATGCAAAGGTGAGTCACCAAATAACCATTCCAAGTCAAATTTACAAATTCAATCTCACCCTAATCAATGTTGCGCATCCTCTTGGTGCCTAATGCTCCCCAGTGTGGCTGGTGGAGACCTGCTGATTTACGATGGAGGCAACTAAAGATACCTTCGAAGAAATATCTTGGGTAGCTCCGGGCCAATAAAGACAGATTATGATTTACCCATCTTGTCATGGGTGGCAGAAATCTGGGCTAGTTGACAGACAACCACAAAGTCAAAGGCAGAATAGCAGAAGTGGGAGAAGAAATGAAGATTTTCTGAGGGATAAAAAACAGGTTGTGCTCCACTAAGTCACAGCCACCCTCCAGCTTGGTGACTCAGCACTCCTGGTCATTGCAGGACAAATTGTTGAATAACAACGAAAGACCTATAAACCCTAAGCCACATCCACGACTGTAGCAATTTGAAGTTGCAAACTGCCAGAGTTTGAGACTGACAGGAGATTTGACAGAAGTGTTCAAAGCCTTGTGGGTCTGATCATGGGTCGAAGGAAACCAATTTATTTTAGGCATCAATGAATTTATTCAAAACATTTATTCAGAAAGATTTGACATGTTAACAAACTAACTCTTGTCCGAACTTATTTTCAGAATCAACTGAAAAAGTAGGAGGGAAATATACAGTAAATATTAAGTCTGTATATTGCAGATAAGCTACAACTGTCATCAAATGAACCATAGAGTAGAAAGTGTAAATTTAAGTCCCCTTTACTCTACTGGTGTCTTCTCTAGTTAGAAGCCAACCATTTTTAAAAAGAAATTGCAGGTTGTAGAACATTTCTGGCCTTTAACCAGAGGCCTTCAGTTGAATGCAACAGGGGGAGGGGAGTACTGTGTACTGATGCACTTAGCATTTTGCATCTGGCCACTTGCTTCTAAGTATGGAATATTCCATTAACATCAGGGAATATCCTAACCAAATTGGTGAAGTCACATACAGGCATTTCCATTACGTTGAATCCAGAGAGATTCAATTATATATAAAAAGAAATTTAAAGTTAGAAGGCAGTAATTGCATTGAGACTCCTCTGAAATTGTGCAATAGCAAGAGTAAACCTTCAGAGACTTAGACTTGTCACTCAAATATATGAAGATGATATGATTGCTTTCAAGTCTTGTGACTTTTATTGCCATAGAGTGTTGAAAAAATCATTCCTAAGCAGGAATGATTGCTGATTATGTTGGTGGCAGTGGTGATGGTGGTTCATAGAGAGGTAATTTAGTACACTGCATTCATGATTCTATTTTGAAAGGTAATGATGCTTTTACATTTATTTTCCAAGTTACTTCCACTACTTTGGAGGTTTGTTATGTCTTCAATTGCAAACACAGTCATCAGCTTGGTAAAAGTCTTACTGATACCTTGGACAACTAAGAGGGACTGAGATGATCAGCAGACCCTCATCAGTAGTGGGATCAGAAATAGCCTACATGTTAGAGACATGCCACTCTAGACGAGAAGAAGGAGCAGTAGAGAGATGCAGTGCATAAGAATCAATTCCCACAACACAGTTTACAGGAAAAGGATCATATTCACGGGTAATTTAAAGCACCATGGGGTGATGGTGGTGTAGTTGTAACGTCAGTGGACTAGTAATTTAGAGGTCCAGGCTAATGCTCTGATTTCAAATCCCACTGATGCTGCTTCACCCACATTTCCTTGGTAGCAATGAGCTGAAGAACATTTGTCTGCAGATCATTGCACCATGATCACTATTGAAGGACTGTAGTTACACTTTTGATCAATCCCGTTACTGTTACATTCATAGTGGGCAATCCATTGAAGTCCTGCAAGCATTCACCAAAACTGATGCATTTGAGGCTCCAAGTTAATCATTCTTTCCATGGATGAAAATGACATCTTCACAAATACCGGCAATATCACATCACTCATGCTTGAGATGAACATCTCCACTGTCTCAGACTGTGCACAGCGCAATTCAAAAACCTATTACTACATTGCAT
The DNA here is from genome assembly GCF_004010195.1 of Chiloscyllium plagiosum. Taxonomy (NCBI): domain Eukaryota; kingdom Metazoa; phylum Chordata; class Chondrichthyes; order Orectolobiformes; family Hemiscylliidae; genus Chiloscyllium; species Chiloscyllium plagiosum. The sequence goes on along the minus strand of NC_057731.1, from coordinate 5,848,517 downwards.
GTTTTGCTGCTGTTCTAAAAGTAACATCTTTATCAAAAGCCCCAAAATTCAGCATCTGTGTGCTGCTGAGCAGACCATGGAGTATTGCCTCCTTTAATGCAGACTTTACAGTTCTGTCTCCACCATCTGCACTTGTTCAATTGTGGTGTACAAGACACAACATGAAATCCAACCAATTTCCTTCTGATTCCTGCCAAGTGAGTGTATCAGAGCCAGATCCTAATATCACACCCATGGAGGCAGTACTAAATCAAGGCACAGAGTTGGAACGGTAAGACATCAACAATTACTTTATTCTTTCACTGTCAGAACCCATCAAATGCCACTTTTTGCAGTACCCCTTTAACTCAGGCACATGATCATCATATCTGCTCAAACTAATTGGTCAGGAAATTGGATATCAGATGTAAATATGGCAGCTAGTTTAAAAAGACCTGCAATTCTGGGTTTCAGATAGACCATCGTACTCCTGCCCAAATTGTCAGCAAGTAAAAACTGCCTGCGCATCCCCTATTTTGGCGGAAGTTAGAAGAATAGATTTCTTTGTGGCCTCATTATAAAGAATCCTAACACAATGTACATTAAAAAAGAACAAAAAATGTTACACAGCACCTTTTATGTAATTAAATATTATAAGGCATTTCAAAGGAGCATCACAAAGTATGACAAACTCATAAGGAGGTATTAGACCAAATACTTAAATGTTTTGCCAAAGAGGTAGGTTTTAAAAAGTACCTTAAAAGGAGTCAAACAAGATAAAACAAACAGGAGATATAGGGAGAAAATTTCACAGCTTGGGATCTAGACAACTGAAGGCACAACCACCAATGAAGAAGTAATTGTGATTGGCAATATGCAAGTGGCACAAATTAGAGGATCACATTTAAACCCATCTGAGGGTTTTAGGTTGGAGGTTGAGACAGGAAAGAACAAGACCAAGGATGGAATTGAAAACAAAAGATGAGAACTTTAAAATGAAGACTTTTCCTTGACTAAGTGCCGATGTCAGTCAGTGACCACAGGAGTGATAGGGAACAGGGCTTGCTGCAAGTTAAACATGGGAAGCAATTTTTGGAAGGCCTCAGGTACAGAAGCAAACTGTGGCATGCACCCTGTGAAGACCACTGCCCACCCTCAACGAAAAAATGTGAAATTACTCTTCCAAATCAGGGATCACAAGATATTACAAGTACCTCCAGAGAGCCAAAACCTTTGGCCTGCACAGCATACAATGCCATAATGTGGGAGGCAAGGTGGCTCAGTGGTTAGCACTGCTGCCTCACAGCGCCAGGGACCTGGGTTTAATTCCAGCCTCGGGCGACTGTCTGTTGGAGTTTGCACATTCTCCCCATGTCTGAGTGGGTTTTCTCCAAGTGCTCTGGTTTCCTCAATCCAAAAATGATTAGATTAGATTAGATTCCCTACAGTGTGGAAATAGGCCCTTCAGCCCAACCAGTCCTCCAAAGAGTAACCCACCCAGACCCATTTCCCTCTGATGTGCAGGTCAGATGAATTGGCTATGCTAAATTGCCCATAGTGTTAGGTACATTAGTCGGGGTAAATATAGGGTAGAGGAATGGGTCTGGGTAGGTTACTCTTCACAGGGCTGGTGTGGACCTTTGGGCCAAATGGCCTGTTTCCACATTGTAGGTAATCTAATCTATTAACTATGAAAAGCTTTTAGGAATTGGAACTTGTTGTAAATGACTTTATTTCTGCATGGTAGATTGCCCCTCTTCTCTCTCCATTCCCCAATCCCTCAAATTTCATTGTGAAATCTCAGTTTACCTATCACTACAACAAATAGGAATTAAAGCTTAAAAATAAAAGAAATGCAGATGCTGGAAATCCAAATCAAAAACGGAAATTGCTAGAGAAATTCAGTAAGTCTAGCACCAACTGTGGATAGCAAGTAGAGTTACCATTTCAAACCAGTGACCTGTCTTCAGACCTGATAGTATTGGAATGAAGGCATTTTTATTTGCAAGCAATTACTTCAAACACACAGTTCTGAAGAGGAGTCATTGGACCAGAAACCTTAACTCTGATTTCTCTCCACAGATGCTGCCAGACCTGCTGAGATTATCCAGCAATTTTTGATTCTGATTTCCAGCATCCACAATTCTTTTGATTTATTTACTTCAGACACGCTGATAATTTGGAATATATATTTCAAAAAACTTAACTATCATCAAACACCATGCATCACATGACATTTTAGTATGACAGATAGTAAAATTGAGCTAAACTTTAACATTTTTAAAAAAAAAGGTGTTTACATCAAGTGGAAATGGGATTTAAGCAAGTGGAATGCAACAAATCAGACATTACAATGACGGCACATTATATAGATGCTGCTGTGCAAATTGTATGCTATATTGTCATTATTGTTAACATTACAATATTCAGAGCCATTTCCTTGAAATATCGAACTGTACATCTATAAAAATAAAAAGTGCAGAAAGCATTATAGACTATTGAACCTAGTACACTTCTTATTCAGTACATTCCACCAAAATATGCTTGAGGTACCTGTCTTCATTCAGTGGTTGAGGGAGAATTTTAGGACTGATGGTGATCACACTCAAAGTCAATAGTAACCACCAGTGTCAGCCGTTTTAGTAAGTAAATCAACATCTACAGTTACCAGCAGTTTTCTGCTTTAGGACTTCTCATTTCCTGCAGGTTTCTGTCACATATTTGGTTAGCTACAGCCTGGGCACAAATGCAAGAATGATATTTTTATCTGTCATTTTGGGCAAGCATCCAAACTCCTTACACCAGAGGCATATGACTGAATCCTCTTATTTTCTATTCTCCTTTATAGAGTACAGATTGGGCCTCAGCTTATTTATAGTAAGCAATTCAATTAAAACCTTGCAGGTCATGAGAAGTCAAATGATGGTCAAGGAAGTTGACTAAAGGTTGACTAAAGGTTGTGCAACAACTTGCTGCAAATGAAGCAAATAACTTATGAAGACGACTTTATGCAATTTTGCCTATAATAAGCTATCGGATAAATGAGCTGGGATTTTGAATCACATTAGTTTTTACAAGGACCATATACATTTTATAATACAAAAGCAAACTACTGGAGATGCTGAAAATCTGAACTATAAGTAAACACTGGAAACACTCAGCAGGTAAGCAGGAACTGTACAGAGAGAAACAGAGTCAAGGGACATGATTTTAACTCGCTCAAAACCAACCACTTGCACAGAATTAAAACTTGGATATAAATGCTTCAGGTCAATAAAATTTCATCTTACTTATGTTTTTCAGGTAAATTAATCAAGGTCGTGCCTCTCTTTACAGGGAGGTGTTAAAAATCACAGCACTCTTTCACGATGAGCGAGGTATTCTCTGAAAGGCCTAGACAATTTTAACTTGCCAGCCAAACCACAAAAGCAGATTACCTACTAATTTACCTCAGTACCATTTCGGAGACTTTGCTTTATGCCAAGATTCATTACATCAGTGACTTCAGTTCAGAAGCACTTTATCAACTCTAAAGTGCTTTGGCATGTATTAAGATCATGAAAAGTAGTGTTGAAATGAGAGTCTTTTCTCTTCTTACTTTGATTGCGATGCTGTACACACTAAGAGACCTTTGGTTTAATACTTCATTCAAAACAAAAAGCACGTCTACTAATGTAGAGCTTTCTTAGTACTGCATTCAAGTGTATGTATTCAAATTAATGTATTCAATTAATGTATTCAAATCTTAGCAATAAGATTTGCTGCACAATATTCTTACCCTGAAACATGCATGTTGGCATATTGGCAGTAGCTAGCAGGGTTATCAGCTTTAAAATGGGTTTGTGCTTAAATCTGTTCAATCTGTGGCAAAGTAGATCTGCTTTGCTTATCCTGAATGATCTCAGAATGACTTGTACACAGATTAAAAAGTATTTCAAACCAAATTATATAAACACTCAGCAAGCCATTTTGATCAAGGAAATTCCAGGTTCAATCCTGTTCTGTCTTGCTTTAGCAAACTTCAGCTGAGCAGCAGTAAAAAATGCTCTTGAGCACAGGAAAGAACAGGTTCAGCCCTGAATACCTATCTAGGGACCCTGCGGATTGCTGTTGAAGACTTTAAGCAGACTTGGCTGTGGTGTTCCTATTCCCCTCCAAAAGGCTGCAGAAGTCACCAACTTTCATCCTGACCTATACACAAATAATAGGCACTTATGGAGCTACATATAAAGTGAGGCCAATGCTTTCAAGAGAGGAGGGAATTTGAAAAATAATGTAGGACTCCCTAACAGCATTGTGGATCTACCTACAGTACGCTGACTACAGCAGTTCAACAATGCAACTCATCACCACATTCTCAAAGGCAATAAATACTGGCCACTCAACAATACTCATCTCAGAAGTGAATTTTTTTAAAAAAGTTACCTATGTGCCTCACCTCTAATTCACATCTTTTGTCAAGATGTCTCCCATCTCTCTGAGCTCACCTTGCCCATGAAACCAACTTTCTATTTCCTCAATCTAAACTCTGCGAAACTGCAAATCACTGAACTTCCCCTCCTGGCCCTCATTTTAGCGGATACTGGAAACAGCTTTCTTTGTGAAGGCATGTGTGTGTGTTTCTCTCTCTTTCTCTCTCTCCTTTGAATAGGTCATCAACCCGGTGCAAAAAAAAAATCCTTGACCTTACCTTCCTTCCAGTTACCAACAAATTTCCAATTGGCCATTCCTCTCAAAAGTCCTTGAATGTGTTGCTTCCCCGAAATCTGAATGATCACTACCAAAACTTCATGGAATTTTTTAATCATGTTTCTGTCGCTTACGTAGAATTGAAACAGTTCTCATAAAAATCACAAAGGATATTTTCTCTAGTCTACCTTTGCAATGTCTCTGTAACTTAACCATAGAATTTTCTTCCAAACCTTTTTTACGGTCTTCTAAGCTGGGTGGGACTACTCAGCTAGTTCTATTCTTATGTACACAACCACAGACAGATCACTTGCAATGACTACTCTTTCTGCTCCTGCATTGTTACCTTTATTTAAGAAAGGCTGCAAGGAGAAGCCTGGGAACTATGAACTTGTAAGCCAGACATCGGTGGTGGGTAGGTTGTTGGAGGTAATCCTGAAAGATAGGATCTACACGCATTTGGAGAGGTGAGAATTGATTAGGGATAGTCAGCATGGTTTTGTGTGAGGGAAATCAGTAAGGCCTCTTCTGGAGTACTGTGTGTAGTACTGGTCACCCTACTATTGGAAGGATATTATTACGTTAGACGGGGTTCAGAAAAGATTGGCTTGACTATTGCTGGGAATGGAGGGTTTCAGTTATAAAAACAGGATGGCTAGGCTGGGACTTTTTCCACGGAATCTTAGGAGATTGAAGGGGTTTATAAAATCATGAGAGGCAAGGATCTTTTCCCTAGGGTGGAGGAATTCAAAGCTTGGGTGCATTTTTTTTTTATTTTACAAGTGAGAGGAGGAAATTTTCAAAAAGGACATGAGGGGCAACGTTTTATTTTTCCACAGTCATGCAAGTGTTGAATGAACTGCCAGAGGAGATGGTGGATGCAGGTACAGGGAGAACATTTAATAGACATTTGGATAAATACATTAATTGCAAAGGTTTGAAGGGATATGGGCCAAAGTGGGACTAATTTAGTTTGGGAACATGGTTGGCATGGACTAGTTGGACCCAAAGGTCTGTTTCCATCCTATATGACTATAACAAGCATATATTTTTGGGAAAAAATAATCTAGTCACCAACAAGCTAAAATGAAGTGTTGGTGGTGGGGGTGGGAGTGCGAAGGGGTTGTATAAGGCATATTAGATGGAATTACAAAATTTACTTCTTTTACCATGTTGAAAGCGAATAGCAGAATTTGATCTTGTGCTTCCCAAAGGTTGACTGCCATTTACCCAAACCAACACATGGCACAGTTCTAGTTACAATAACTTGTAGCAGCTTTAAGGCATAGATTGTCACAAGGATTCTATGGTTCATATGTTAAGTGGTAAATTATAGGGAATTCTACAATTAGGGTGACAGATAATATCATTTGCAAGCCGGATCGGAGTCCTGCATGGTGTGTTGCCTGCCCGGTGTCAGGGTGCAGGACATCTCTGACAGGCTTGAAAGGATACTGGAGCGGGAGGGGGAGGATCCAGTTGTTGTGGTCCACTTTGGGACTAACAACATAGGTTAAGATAGGATGGAAGACCTGTTTGGGAATTATCAAGCACTAAGAACTAAATAAAGAACTGGTCTTCAAGGGTCATAATCTCCAGTTTACTGACCAAGCCACGTGCAAAGTGGTTTCGGGACTAAAAAATTAGGGAAGTAAGCACGTGGCTAAGGGAATGATGTGGGAAAGAGGGGTTCCCTATCATGGGGCATTAGCATCAGTTTTGGAACGGGGGTGGGGGGGAAACAGTCTCCACCTGAACCAAACTGGAACCAGTGTTCTAGCGAAAAGGACTTTAAACTTGTGAGTCAGGGGTGGGGGGGGGGCAGGGAAAGGGAAAGCAACAGGAAGTATAGTGATAAATGAAAAGGTAAGCAGCAGATTAGTACGTACGCAGGAAGGTTTAAGTTCAAGGCAGACTATGAAAGAAGCAAGAACGAAGGATAGCTCAGGAGATATTAGAGATGCTGCGAATCATGACGATAAGAAAGCTAGCATATAGGTACTTTACCTGAATCCTCATAACTCATCAACCTTGTTATGAATGCTAACGGCACAAATCATCGTGAACGATTATGTTTTGATAGCCACCATGGAGACATGGTTGCAGAATGGTCATGACTGAGAATTAAATATCCAGGGGTACCAGACTACAGAAGAACCTCGATTATCCGAATATTGGATGATCTGAAGATCTCAAGGTCCTGATAGAAACATTACATCAAAGAGGTGTTTCCATTATATCTTTTGTTTACGATGATTAAAAGTGAATTCGGCTTACCGAAATGCTGCCAAGAACGGTCCTGGACATCAATGGGAGCCCAGGCACCATCTCCAAATGACTGACTGCCTGCCCTCTCGCTCTTCCCTAACGCTTTCCCTGGAGTTCTACACAGGAGTGTACCCTGAACCACCACCCTTCCCCAAATAATCTCTCCAACATTGTCCTGTACAGGGCAGAGGTGGAAAAGTGGTAATTTTCCAAAATTCGCTGGACTCTGGGACAGTCCCAGCATGGGAAAATAGCATGTGTGACACCACTGTTTAAAAAGGGAAGTAGACAAAAGATGGGGAATTATAGACCAGTGAGCTGAACCTCTGTAGTGGGGAAGATGGTTGAGTCTATTATAAAGGAAGAAATAGCAGCACATCTCAAAATAAGTTGTCCCATTGTACAGATGCAGCATGGGTTCATGAAGGGCAGGTCATGCTTCACAAATCTTTTGGAATTCTATGAAGACATTTCAAGAAAGGTGGACAACAGGGACCCAGTGGATGTGGTGTACCTAGATTTCCAAAAGGCCTTTGACAAGGGGACGCGCATGAGTGTGCTGCATAAGGTAAGGATGCATGGTGTTGGGGTAGAGTATAAGCATGGATAGAGGATCGATTGACTAACAGGAAGCAAAGAGTAGGGATAAATGAGTGCTGTTCTAGCTGACAGTGACTAGAGGTGTGTCTCAGGAGTCAGTGTTGGAACCAAAATTATTTACAATTTATATCTAATATTTGGAGTTGGAGACCACGTGTACGGTGTCAAAATTTGCTGATGACACCAAGGTGAGTGGCAGAGCTAAGTGTGTAGAGACTGTGAAACTTTGCAGAGGAACATAGATACATTGAGTGAGTGGGCAAAGGTCTGGCAGATGGAATACAATGTTGGTAAATGTGAAGTCATACATTTTGGTAGGATTGACAGCAAAATAGATTATTAATGGAATGGCAAAAAGTTGAAGCATGCTGCTGTGCAGAGGGACCTGGGAGTCCTTGTGCATGAATCACAGAAGGTTGATCTGCAGATACAACAAGTAATTAGGAAGGCAAATTGAATTTTGTCCTTCATTGCTAAAGGGGTTGATCTTAAAAGCAGGGAGGTTATGATACAGCTATACAAGGTGCTGGTAAGGCCACACCTGGAGTATTGTACGCAGATTTGGTCTCCTTACTTAAGGATGGATGTAATGGCACTGGAGGGAGTACAGAGGAGGTTCACTGGGTTGGTTCCAGAGTTGAGGGGGTTGGCTTATGAGGAGAGGCTGAATAGATTGGGAATATATTCATTGGAATTCAGAAGAATGAGGGGGGGGGATCTTATAGAAACATAAAATTATGAAGGGATTCAGTAAAATAGAAATAGATAGGATGTTTCCACTGGTGGGTGAGACTAGAACAAGAGGGCATGACCTCAAGATTAGAGGAAGCAGGTTTAGAATTGAACTGAGAAAGAACTTCTTCATCCAGAGGGTTGTTAATCAATGGAATTCCTAGTTCAGGGAAGTAGTTGACGTTAGTTCAGTAATTGCTTTCAAAGTTAAGGCAGATACCTTTTTGAAAAAGGAATTAAGGGATATGGTGAAAACTCGGGTAAGTGGAGCTGAGTCCATGAAAAGGTTAGCCATGATCTTATTGCATGGCGGAGCAGGCTCGAAGGGCCGAACAGCCTACTCCTGCTCCTACTTATGTTCTTAACTCAGAGTGATCTCATCATCCCCGTCCTCTGCATTCATGGGATTTTAAGAAGTGGTGATCTGTAGTAATCAATTCAACATTCTTTACACAAGATATACACAAATTCTGAATCATTTTAGATACAGCCAGAAAGCAGACTCACTAAAAAGCTACAAATCAAATAATTCTAGCTCAGTATAAGTAAACATTTTATTAAGGATGTTATATGGAAAAAACTAAAGAAATATCAACAAAGAGTCCATCCTGTAATTAATGTAAGAGCAAGCATTGCTGGAAGAACTCAGCTGGCTTGTCAGGCAGCTTTGGTAAAAAGAAAAAACAGAATTAGCATTAACATCGCAGACCAACATCTTTTCATCAGAACTCCTGACTGAAAAGACATCAACCTGAAACATTAGCTCTGTTTCAATCTGCATAGATGCTGTCTGACCTGAACCTTTATAAGATCTGTGTTCCGATTTCAGGTTTCCAGCATCCACTTTTTTTTTATTTTTGCAATCAAAGCACAGCTCCTGTCAGCTATCCAGGAGAAATCACAGTCCAAATGGGCCCACCTAAGTTTTCAAATGCATGGAAGCAGGCTAACAATAGGGATGGATATAAACAAACAATTAAATACACACATAATGCATAGTTCTTCCAACGAAAACCTGAGACAATAAAGAGAGACAAGCTATCTTACTCAAAAATCTGGACTGAAATTAAAAACTCAATACAGTACATCTTGCTTCAATTGACAGATCAGATGATTGGTCAGAATATTGGTCAAAAGAACAGCAGAGAATGACAAAGATTTAACAGGAGGAATAAATTCAATAGTAATGTTAAAATGGGTAGTAAATGTTTAGGTATTTAAAAAGGGAGTAATTCAAGTGAACACTAGTTCTCAAGAGTGAGAGAGTAGGACCAGAAGATAATATGGAAATTGCAAATTAAAATGAACAAGTAATTTGCTTCTGTCTTCACTATGGAGGATACAATAACATTCCAATAGCTGTAAATCAGGAGGAGGAAGGGGGAGAGAAACTCAGTAAAATTACAATCACCAGGGGAATAATATTAAGCAAACTGATAGAGCTGCAGGTTGACATGTCTCCAGGTTCAGGTGGGCTTCAGCCTAGGGTCTTAAAAGAGGTTGCCAATGTGGTAAGACCATAAGACATAGGAACAGAGGTTGAACATTCAACCCATCATGTCTGCTCCACCATTCAATGTGATCAAAGCTGAACTGATAATCCTCAACTCTACTTTCCTACTTTTACCACCCCCCTCCCCCACCCCCACCATAGCCATGCTTCCCTTTCTGATTAAAACTTTGGCTATGTTAGCTTTGAATTTACTTAACAACCCTGCCTCAACAGACCTCTGCAGTAAATAATTCCACTGATTCATTGCCCTCAGAAAAGAAATTTCTTATTTCAGGCTTAAACATTTGAATCCTTCTTCAGAGATTACACCCTTAGGTCCTATAGCCTATCAAGCCCCTTAAGACTCTTACTTATTTCAATAAGATCACCTCTCATTCTAAGTTCCAATGTGAAAAGGCCCA
>NC_057731.1:5795612-5837835 GCF_004010195.1 Chiloscyllium plagiosum | reverse complement strand
TCCCTTGGGTGAGGGAATCCAGAACTAGAGGGCATAGGTTTAGAGTGAGACAGAAACATTTAAAAAAGGGACCTAGGGGCAACTTTTTCTACACAGAGGGTGATGCATCTATGGAAAGAGCTGCCGAGGAAGTGATGGAGGGTGGTACAATTGCAACATTTAATAGGAATTTGGATGGGTTCATGAACAGGAAGGGTTTAGAGGGATATGGTCCAAGTGCTGGCAAATGGGATTAGATTAGGTTAGGATACCTGGACAGCATGGACAAGTTGGATCAAAGGGTCCATTTCTGTGCTGTACAATTCTATGACTATGTTGTGCTTCAGTTATACTGGAAATTGGACAGACACATCTCAAATATTTATTTACAGAAGGATATAAATGCATTGGAGGAAAGTTTATTATGATACATAAAATGAATGGTTTGTCTTATAAGGATAGGTTGGATGGGCTGGATAGGCTGACTTATTCCCACGAGAGTTTAGAAGATGGAGAGGGATTGGAGATTTGAATAAAGTGTATAACATCCTCAAGATTGACAAGATGTATGTGTAAATGATGTTTTGGCTTGTGGCTAAGTTCAGAACCAGAATTACTGTTTTAGAATTAAAAATTAAAAGTCAGAGACGATGAGATTTTCTTTTCTTTCAGATAGTTGAGACACTTTGGATATCTGTCTCAGAAGGCTGTGGAGGTGGGAGGGATCATTGACAATGTTTGTTAAGCAGGGGGAAATCAAGAAATTACAGGGGTAGGTTGATATGTAGAATTCAAAGCACAAACTAAATCAGCCATGCTCGTATTGAAAGTTTGATCAGGCCAAACGATCTAATTTATTACATTCAATTTAGTATTTATTATTAACAAACTCTGAGGGTCACGATTATTTCAGCTTGTAAAGGACAAACAAATAACTTTTAGACAATTTGTCTTGAAACCTTGACTTTGTTGTCTCACACAGGTGCCATCTGACCTGCTGAGTATTTCAGCCTCTATTTGGTTCTATAAATAAATCGCGTTTACGCATTTAGTTTTCTTCTTCCAAATCCGCCATTCCTTATTCTTACTTCAACATTCAATCGCAATCACACAGATTGGACCAATTTGACACCTTCCCGAACTCCAAGAGAAATTTTACAAATCGGATTGGTAACAGGAAACTTTACAGGCACGCAGCAAACTGAAACTTTGGGTGTACATGGCCCATCATTTGGTCAGAAGTACAGAGGTAAAGCTCATTGTTCTCCTCCAAAAAAAAGTAATTTGGTTCAAAAGTCATGAACAATATCATTGGCTGAAAATTCTAATCAGTGCAGCCAATGGATGAGTCTCTTCAACATAAAATAAATTATCTTCCTTTTTGCTTCTTGGCAGCCTTCTGGTTTGACAAATTGGCCATTGCAACCTCAGACCCAAGTACACTCTCAATTTCCTGACAGTTTGCATTCCACTTTGATCTTTGCTGCAGCTGCTCCTTTTCACAGCTCCACTGGGTAATATTCCCATATTAAGCAGTTTTACATCTATCTCAAGCCTCCTTTTTTTTGAAAGGAAGAAAAAATCTTCTGATAGATACATGTGGTTACAAAATTTGCCTATCACTCAATACATTCAATTCTTAGTAAAGGGCTTAACTAACTTACTTAACTCTGATAAAGTTTCTTCTCTAAATAATAAGCTCTTTTCTATGTTCAGAGGCTGACTAACTTACCATGCATTTGTTTTGTTTTAATGTCAGATGCATCATGATGTTTCGAGAACTGGCAGAAATTTAGACACATTCAAGGAAATGATACTTTGATTTTGGAAGAGAACAACTTTTACTTCTGTACTATCCTATCTGTGTCTGCTCCTTATAGTACAGAAACAAACCCTTCAGTCCAATTTGTCCACGCCGACCAGATATCCCAATCTGACCTAGTCTGATTTGCCAGCATTTGGCCCAGATCCCCCTAAACCCTTCAAGTACCCATCTGAATGCCTTTTAAATCCATCACTTCCTCTGGCATCTCACTCCAACTTTTCCAGGGCAGCTGTGTAATTTTTAAGGTGGGGGATTAGGGAAGAGAGGATATATTATAGAATTATTCTTCTGCCTTCTATCCATGCACCATAATCCTACAAAAAAATTGAAACTTTAAAGTTAAATGTTAGACAGCAATGGTAAGCAAGAATGGAATGGAAATAACAGCTAGTAAGCAATCACATGATGGGTAATATACTCTAAAAGCAGTCAAAAACATTTTTTGACAGGAAGAAACTACATTAAAAGGTAATTCACACGTTACTCAAATTTTAAGAAGTTTGATCGTTAGGTCTTTTCATTCTACAAACTATTACCTGATTGCCAACTTTATATTTTAATTATGAAATACTTTATTTAAAAGTTGTTGCTCAAAACAGAACCCCAGTATCTTTTGTAAAATGTCTGTATTCCCTTGAGAAGTTTATTAAACTTAAACACACACACACACACAATTTGTATGTGGTGTATTTCTTCCACTTTTATTTTACCTGCCATATGCAAAACGCCTGTCCTTATGGTGGTCACCAAATGTATCCCACAGCCTGAGAGATATGCTTACTTCATCTACAACATCTCGGGAACGTTCAAGCACCTAAACAAAATCAACATTTAATGCAATAAATTGAAAATATTTTAAATTCAATGACAGCAAAGTCAACAAACTTTGGAGTATTACATTAATGTTAATCTGAGAGAGAGTAATTCAAGTATATTCCCAACATGACACTAAAAAAAACAAGGAACACAATTACAATGCTCAGTAACACCTAATACAAAGAGAGCAGAATTCTTTCCCTTGAGTTAAAATGAAGTTTGTTTACTCCAGTTTGTATATCTCTTAATAGCAGTACAACCAACAGTTCCAAATATTGGATCAAAAGGGTGCTTATATTGAGAATCTCAAGATAGCTCTAAAGGCATTAGTCAGATTGCTGTGTAATTTTTTTTCAAATTGTTCATTCAGTTACAATAACAAACATGCTTGCTGGCCTCTTGCATCTTATTAAATTTAAAATATTCAAATCTTTAATAAGTTGAAGAGCAATAGTTTATTCCCAGTTTCTCCATTTGTATCCAAACCTGAACTTGTTCAATTCAAAGTGACCTATACACAATACAATTTTACAACTGTTTTATTAGATTTGCAAGCCTACAGCTTCTACCATTGTATCTAAAACTACTAAGAACCATGTTTAAAAAGAAAGAAAGAAAGAAAGAAATACACCGTTCAATAAAATACTTGTTTTTTGAATGGCAATCTTGAGAGAAATCTCGGGACAAAGAAAAAACCAAATAATGTTAGAGTACATTCAAAGCATAATCTTTGACTTTGTGTATCATGTACATTTAATATTTGTACAGAGTTAAGTCACACTTTTGTAAAAGAAATTCTTACCTCTTGACAAACACGATACTGGTCAATCGCCCAGACAGTAGGAACGTGAGTGGACAGCAACTGGTACTGTGTTAAGGTGGTATTGCATGCTCTTGCACAGATGAGTCGTGTCTTTCCCACAGCATTGTCTCCAACAACAACACACTTGATAGTTTCAACATTTGGCCTTTCATAATCCATAGCAGTGTCCATTTACAGTAAACTACATTGGAACAAACAAAAGAATACACAGCTCTTACATACTTGCTCGAACAAATGCTACTTCGTTCAGCAAAACAACCAGAACTCAGCAAATATGATCTAATTTAGGTTCTAACTTTGCTCCATTTATACTGTGGTTTGTACTAAACCATAGGCAAATTTGCAACACTGGTATTTTTCAGTGCATTCAAGCCAAATCCTGCCATATCTTTAGTCTTTATAAAAACAAGCCTATCATACACAAACACACCACTATTGTTTAACTAGACTGGATTACTTGTCATTCTGGAAGTGGAATTGGCTAGATTCTGCTGACCAAAACCTGTAGCCTGTGTTTATATCAGTCTATTATTCAGTCTGATTTTGTGTTGGAAACAGAAACAGTTGAAAATTGGAAACTTCGTCAAGCTGGTCTAAACTTCAAAAACGCTCATGTAAAAGGCTCACAAAAGTCCAAATCTGCTACCAAGTCAACGGCAAGTAGTTATAACTTTAATCATGACTATACGGTGAATGGGGGCAATTACAACTATCAGTCATCATTTTGTTTACTTGGAAAATGTCTGGGCACCTAATGTATTGGGGTTGAGAAACATCTCAGCTATGATGCCCAATGTAAACAAACAGGAAGCTGGAAGAACACAGCAAGCCAAGCAACATCAGGAGGTGGAGAAGTCAATGTTTCAGGTATAACCCTTCTTTAGGGCTCAAAGCCCAAAATCCAACGGTGAAGAAAACTACTTCTTAAGCATGTAATTTGGGGTACTATACTTATTAAAAGGAAGCCTTTAGCAACATTAACATACAAAAGTGCATTTTCCACATAGTTGTACCAAGAGCTAAGCAGCTAAAACAATGAACCAGTGAATTACTTGCTCGAACAAATGCTACTTCGTTCAGCAAATCAACCAGAACTCAGCAAATGTGATCTAATTTAGGTTCTAAAAAAAGTCATCAAGTTTAGTTTGTTTTTCCGATGGACTCCAGTGCATCTAGAGACACTCCAAAAATATCCAGTTCAATGCTGATTCAGTTTAGACCAGGATTTTCTCCATCTCCATGCTCAGCCCTAGCATCCTAGCCAGATCAGCACAAGAGCTGCCCCAATCCCCACCTTCTCACTACCATCCATTTGCAGCTGCATACAGGCAGCTTAATGGGAAGCCAAGATTCAAAATAACTCAAGCCTGGCATTAGCAATAATTCCATCTGTTTTGGGCAGAAAACAAAGACACCCTAATTTTTTTTGTTGTTGTAACAGATCATCCAGGAAAATTAGATAGCTAACCATAGGTAGTAGAGCTTATAATGATAGATAGGTTTCATCACAGAACACACACAATATTATCTTGGTCAGAAGCCACATGAAACTAGGTTATAGTTCAACAGGTTTATCTAAAATCACAAGCTTTCACAGCACTGCTCCTTTGTCAGGTGAAGACTTCATTTACAAGAGACAATTTACAAGAAACACCAAAGTAAAGAGAAAACATTTTTTTATTTTTTGTTCCTTTTATACGGTTTGAGAAAAGTGTTGACTAGATTGCAAGTAGATTCTAATTGACAGAGGTAACAGTCAATTAGATGTACCAGTTACCTGATGACTAATAGTTAACTTTGTTCAAATTTAAATCAGACATGTTGGCTGTAATTGGTAAAGACACTGTCCCAAGGAATGAATTAGGTAATGGCTTTCACTTGTTTCAATCGGTTAAAACAGCTGCAACATACATATACCTTCTTTCACATGAATTAATACATTAAGCTTCCAATACACACAAATGGGTCAAACTGCGAGCCAACTGAACACATTCAGGATTATTTAGAAAATGTTGGCCAATAAAGAGTTGATATAATAAGAATCAGATTTTCATGTTGGAACTTGTGTTTTGAGTTTTGCAAGCATGGGTTGGTTTGAAACAGCTGAAAGGACATGATGTTTGCTATGATATGTCCGTATTGGCGACAGACACTATAGTTGTACCATCAGGACCTTCATCGGGCTTTTGCCCGAAACGTCGATTTCGCTGCTCCTTGGACGCTGCCTGAACTGCTGTGCTCTTCCAGCAACACTAATCCAGAATCTGGTTTCCAGCATCTGCAGTCATTGTTTTTACCTCGACAGACACTATATATCTAACATCACAAAGCACAGACATTGACATATCGCATGAATCAATGGCATGATGAACAGAATGTGTGTGACTTGTTGGTAGCACCTGGTTAGTGGCTACCAGTAACCATGTTGCTACTATATTAAATGTTATTTTTTGCAACATTATACAAG
Organism: Chiloscyllium plagiosum; assembly: GCF_004010195.1. Classification (NCBI taxonomy): domain Eukaryota; kingdom Metazoa; phylum Chordata; class Chondrichthyes; order Orectolobiformes; family Hemiscylliidae; genus Chiloscyllium; species Chiloscyllium plagiosum. Next base: position 5,831,925 of record NC_057731.1, on the reverse strand, counting down.
ACAAAAAAACCTCTAACCATTGGTGTCTCTTGTAAAAAGGCCGTTGTATCACCTGTTTAATTCTCATCAATAATTTGACACCTTAAGATAGAAAACATCTCAAAAGAGGCTTTGTTGAAAAACAGATGCTAAGTAAAAGAAAGAGATCTTATCAAAATGACCAACATTTAGATGACCTAGAAAAAGGCAATGGGAGTATGAAATGGGAATGCTCGAGAAAGTGACTTGCGCAGCTGAAGGCACACCACAACTGAGAGTCTAAGAAAAGAAAGAATCCACAAGAGGCAAAATGCATGAGAACGGAGTTTGAGGGAGAAGAGGTTACAGATGTAGGAACGGCACTATGTTTAAGTGATTTAAAGACAAAGGTTAGATCATTAAACTCAAGACATTAGTGGAATTAAAATCAATGTTAGTCAGGATGCATAGACAATTGGAGGCAATGGATAAGTGTGATTTTGTTTTTGATGAGCTGATGCTTGTGAAAGAACAGAGTGGGAAGATCTTATTAGATCATTACAGCAATGAGAGCCATGCATTGGTTTCATCTGCAGATATGAGCAAATGATGTTGACTGCGCTTAATATCAAAGTAGCATTTGACCAAATGTGGCAAAAAGAGCACTGAATAAAACCGGAGTCACTGGGAATAAGGGGAAAAAAAAACTGATGGTTGGAACCATACCAAGTCTAATTGAAGATTTTTGGTTGTGGTAGGTCAAGCACTTCAGATACAGGACATCACTGGACTCTGAAGGGTAGGGTCCAAGGCCCAATCATCTTCAGCTGCTTCTTTGATGAGCTTCCCTTCATCATAAGGTAAGAAGTAGGCACAAGTTACAAGTGCTATTGAACACCCTCCATTTGCCTGGATGAGTGCAGCTCTAATGTCACTCAAGAAGCTTGGTTCCATCCAAGACAAAGAAATCAGTTAAGGGTTTAGATGGAGAGGAATTTGTTTAGTGTGTATAAGAAAATTTTCTGATTCAGTATGTGGATGTACCTACTAAAGAAGGGGCAAAACTTGACCTACTCTTGGGAAATAAGGCAGGGCAGGTGACTGAGGTGTCAGTGGGGGAGCACTTTGGGGCCAGTGACCATAATTCTATTAATTTTAAAATAGTGATAGAAAAGGATAGACCAGATCTAAAAGTTGAAGTTCTAAATTGGAGAAAGGCCAATTTTGACGGTATGAGGCAAGAACTTTCAAAAGCTGATTGGGGGCAGATATTCGCAGGTAAAGGGACAGCTGGAAAATGAGAATCCAGAGAAAGTATATTCCTGTTAGGGTGAAAGGAAAGGCTGGTAGATATATGAAATGCTGGATGACTAAAGAAATTGAGGGTTTGGTTAAGAAAAAGGAGGAAGCATATGTCAGGTATAGACAGGATAGATCGAGTGAATCCTTAGAAGAGTATAAAGGCAGTAGGAATATACTGAAGAGGGAAATCAGGAGGGCAAAAAAAGGGAACATGAGGTAGCTTCGGCAAATAGAATTAAGGAGAATCCAAAGGGTTTTACAAATACATTAAGGACAAAAGAGTAACTAGACAGAGAATAGGGCCGCTCAAAGACCAGCAAGGCAGCCTTTGTGTGGAGCTGCAGAAAATTGGACAGATACTAAACGAGTATTTTGCATCAGTATTTACTGTGGAAAAGGATATGGAAGACAGACTGTAGGGAAATAGATGGTGACACCTTGCAACATGTCCATATTACAGCGGAGGAAGTGCTGGATGTCTTGAAACGCATAAAGGTAGATAAATCCCCACGACCTGGTCAGATGTACCCTAGAACTTTGTGGGAAGCCAGAAAAGTGATTGCTGAGCCTCTTGCTGAGATATTTGTATCACCGATAGTCACAGGTGAGGTGCCGGAAGACTGGAGATTGGCTAATGTGATGTCACTGTTTAAGAAGGGTGGTAAGGATAAGCCAGCAAACTATAGATCGGTGAGCCTGATGTTAGTAATGGGCAAGTTGCTGGAGGGAATCCCGAGGGACAGGATTTACATGTATTTAGAAAGGAAAAGCCTGATTAAGGATAGTCAACATGGCTTTGTGCATGGGAAATCATGTCTCACAAACTTGATTGAGTTTTTTGAAGAAGTAACAAAGAGGATTGATGAGGGCAGAGGAATAGAGGTGAACAAGGTTCCCCACGGGAGACTGGTTAACAAGGTTCCCCACGGGAGACTGGTTAACAAGGTTCCCCACGGGAGACTGGTTAGCAAGGTTAGATCTCATGGAATACAGGGAGAACTAGCCATTTGGATACAGAACTGGCTCGAAGGTAGAAGGTAGTGGTGGTGGTGGTGGTGGAGGGTTGTTTTTCAGACTGGAGGCCTGTAACCAGTGGAGTGCCACAAGGATCGGTGCTGGGTCCTCGATTGTTTTGTCATTTACATAAATGATTTGGATGTGAGCATAAGAGGTACAGTTAGTAAGTTTGCAGATGACACCAAAATTGGAGATGTAGTGGACAGCAAAGAGGGTTACCTCAGATTACAACAGGATCTTGACCAGTTGGGCCAATGGGCTGAGAAGTGGCGGATGGAGTTTAATTCAGATAAATGCGAGGTTCTGCATTTTGGGAAAGCAAATCTTAGCAGGACCTAAACACTTAACTGTAAGGTATAGGGAGTGTTGCTGAACAAAGAGACCTTGCAGTGCAGGTTCATAGCTCCTTGAAAGTGGAGTCGCAGGTAGATAGGATAGTGAAGGCGGCGTTTGGTATGCTTTCTTTTATTGGTCAGAGTATTGAGTACAGGAGTTGGGAGGTCACGTTGCAGCTGCACAGGACACTGGTTCGGCCACTTTTGGAATATTGTGTGCAATTCTGGTCTCCTTCCTATCTGAAAAATGTTGTGAAACGTGAAAGGGTTCAGAAAAGATTTATAAAGATGTTGCCAGGGTAGGAGGATTTGAGCAACAGGAAGAAGCTGAACAAGCTGGGGCTGTTTTCCCTGGAGCGACGGAGGCTGAGGGGTGACCTTATAAAGGCTTACAAAATTATGAGGGGCATGGATAGGTTAAATTGATAAAGTATTTTTCCTGGTGTCGGGAGAGTCCAGAGCTAGAGGGCATAGGTTTAGGGTAAGAGGGGAAAGATATAGAAGAGACCTCAGGGGCAACTTTTTCACACAGTGGGTGGTATGTGTATGGAATGAGCTGCCAGAGGAAGTGGTGGAGGCTGGTACAATTGCAACATTTAAGAGGCATTTGGATGGGTTTATGAATAGGAAGGGTTTGGAGGGATATGGGCCAGGTGCTGGCAGATGGGACTAGATTGGGTTGGGATATCTGATCGGCATGGACAAGTTGGACCGAAGGGTCTGTTTCCATACTGTACATCTCTATGACTCTAAATCAACTTGATTGGATCCCATTTAATACGTTCAATATTCACTCCTCCATTACTGATGCCGCTATGCAGAAAGTGTCCTGCTGTGACTTACCAAGGCTCCTGCAACAGCACCTTCCAAATTATTGATCTATACGACTTAGAAGGCCAAGGAAAGCAGATGAACGAGATCACCACTTCACGGATGTTCCCCTCTATGCCGCACATAAGTCCTGACTTGAAACTATACTGTCATTCCTTCAGTGTCACTGAGTCAAAATGCTAAAACTCCCTCAATTACAATATTCTATGTACCCAATATCACATGGACTGCAGAAGTTCAATGAGACAACTCACTGCTACTTTCTATAGGTTATTTAGGGATAGGCAATAAATTTTGATTTCAGCAGCAACATCTGAAACTCATGAATAAAGTTATTCATTTGCCATATTTTCTTCAATCTAAGTGTTTCAACAGCAGAATTCCTGAGATAGGGCAGAGGTGGGTATGACGGAAATGAAAGAAGGCTGTCTCAGTGATTGTATTGGGAGTTGAACTTAGCTCACTTCTAATTAAACCTTCATTGATGGGCAAATATGATAATTGAGCCTGTAATAGCAAAGACAATGGTTTCAATCTTCCCAAGGTTTAGCAGAAGGAGGTTAAGCCACATCAAATGACTCGGCATCAGAAACAGTGTGACACCACAGAAGCAGTGCAGTGGTGTCGCTTACAAGTACTAACATACATGTTGAAGCTAACTTGATACTTGCAGACATACGAAGAGGAGGAAGAGCCTGAAAATAACCACTTCCGTACTGTTGATAATTCATTGTAACCAAGGAAGTGAGAATTGTATGAATGAACGTTCATTCTTTTCTATCAAAAAACTTACTTTCATAATGCTCATGTTTCTCAACATGCTGATACTTTTGTACTAAAGAAACCAAATTTACTTTTTCTTTCAAAAGTTCCAAAATTATGATTTGTATTTTTCTTTGTATTAGCAGTAATATTGCATTCCTTTGAAACAGATGTGGGAAGTGATGAGAGGTGGATTAAAAACTAGAAATTTACCATGCTTGGAAATGCTAGTCTTACTGATAGAGTCCTGCTTAAAAATAAAACAAGATGTCTTAAACACAACTGCATGTTGAGAGCAGTAGCTTGCTTCTTTTCAACTGAGGCGAATTGTTTTAGCAAACTAAAATAACTATAAATTGAAAATGTGAATAGGCCCCTGAAATAAAATGAAAAGAAGCATTTAAAAGAACAGAAAGGGCATTTTAAGTCATTTTCTAACTTCTCATTTTTACATCCTCATTATATTAAAATAGTAAATCTTTAATTGAGAAACAAGACAGCCAAAGATTTCAAGAAAATTAGATATTTCCTAGATTCTCTTTTTTAAAGAACAGGGAAGTTTTGTCAGTTTGTTACTGATACTTTTGTAATGTTTTTGTTGGAAATTCATCTATTTTCTCACATCCAGTTGGTCTGCTGTCTACCACAGTTGGTATTTGTTGCTACTTTTGAGTATATTTCAGATGCATGTGCAATGCTAAATTTAAACATGGTAAATGCAACACTTAAAAAAGGTGGCAAAGTACTTCCTTAATGCATATGTACAAGAGGCAACTGACAAGAGGCAGTCAGAAGTGCTGAAATTCAAATAACTTCCAAAAATGACCCATTAAAACTATTTCCTCCATTATGAAAGTCATTAAGTATTATATGAATTGATCAATTAAGCTTGATGTTATTGTAATTTCAAATAATTTATGTAATGGGAGCTAACAGCTAGTTTGAGGCAGCATGTGGAGTGTGCACTTCATGTACAATTTCTTCAACTATGACAACGCTTCGTTCCATTCCAGTGGCAACAACTAGATTCATCACATCACCAGAGTGAGTTTTAAGATGCCAAAGTAGAAGAAAACCTAAACAAAACTACAGTTCGAGGGAAAACAGGTCATCAGGAGTAGCTGAGTTATACTGGTAAGCATAGAATAAAAAATACCTTCTTTGCCCATTTGCCTCTCCCATCAGCGTGGGGAGGTAATCACAAGTATAAAAGTCGTATGAACTCAGAGTCAATGGAAAAAGTGCCGAACAACCTCACCTTGAAAAGTACAAAAAAAAACAAACAACAGTTGTGTGTGTGGTATAAATAAGGAACTTGACTGGAAGCAGAATAGAAACTATGCACAGTTCATCAAATAATTAATCTGGGCTACAACAGAGTTTTATTATATAATCCTTTGAGTGGTTTAATGAAAGCCATTGGCTCATGATACACACAGCACTAAATTTTAAATAGACCACAAAGACTTAATTGTAAACTGGCAAGCAGTTACTGGTTTCACTACAGACAAAGACAATTGCAAAACCCTTGCTATTAAAAAAAGAGCTTCAATGCCAATACCTCTTGATCGGGGTAGACTTTACTCAGCTCGACTCCCAGTACCAAATGGTCAATGGAAGGAATTATGAATTAAAGATTGGGTGCAAAGTTAGATGGTATAAGTGGCTAGCATTGTTACTTCATAGCAGCAGAGACCCAGGTTCGATTCCATCCTCGGGTGACTGTGTGTCGAGTTTGCGCATTCTGCCTGCGTCTGCGTGGGTTTCTTCCAGGTGCTCTGACTTCCTCCCACAGTTCACAGATGTGCAGGTTAGCTGGATTGGCTATGCCAAATTGCTCACACAGTGTCTAAGGATATGCAAGCTAAGTGGATTAGCCACAAGAAACACAGGGTTACAGGGATAGGGTAAGGCAGTGGGTTTGAGTAGGATGCTCTTCGGAGGGTCAGTGTGGACTTGATGGGACAAATGGCCTGCTTCACAACTGTACAGATTCTACGATTCATTACTTTCAATTGCAAGCAAGGGTGATTTGGAGGAGATTAAGTGATAACTTTGTTCTTGTAGTAAAAACAGGCAAGTAATTAATTGGTCAGTAATTACTCATAGCAGTTACACAATGATTAATTCAAAGCATCATGCCAGATTTGCCTCAATATAATTTTTCTGCAATTTTCTTTTATACCCGAAGACAGTGAAAATTATCCTCCTCAGATTTAAAATTATTCCTTGCTCTAGCTTTTGCAGATTTTTGTCTTTTTTGGGGGTGGGGAGGGTGCTGTGGAGAATATCTCTACAATCCATGCACACAGATGGACTTTCTTGGATGGCTTGTCTGATTTTAAAGTTGGGTCCTCTTGACTGAGCCATCCCCAATGATGGAAATGGTTTCTGTCTACCATTTCAATTCCATTCAAAATCATAAACACCATAATCAAAGCAGTCTTTATCTTGCAATATCCGAGGAAATATGAACACATTTAATACAATTTATCTACATAGTGTAGCCATTGGCACCTTGGTAACATTCCAAATAGGATTCGCAGTAGGTAAATAATCTGCACTGTACTCAAACAATACACTGTTTCTGAAGATGCCTTCCCAGAATAGCACGTACACAAAATATGATCATAGAGTCAGAGTCCTACAGCATGGAGACAGGCCTGTCGGCCCGAACTGGCCCACGCTGACCAAAATGTCCATCTATGCTAACCCCATTTCCCTGCACTTGGCCCATATCCTTCTTAAGCCTTCCTATCCATGTTTGTCCAAATGCCTCGTAAATGGTGCTAATGTACTCATTTTAACCACTGCCACTGGCAGTTCATTCCACATGCGTACCAACCTCTGTACTAGAAAAAGCTGACCCTTGGGTCCCCCCTTCTATTCTTTCCCCTCTAACCTTAAACTGATGCCCTCTAGCCTTTGATTCCCCAACCCTGGGAAAAAGACGGAGTGCATTCTCCCTATCCATGCCTCTCATGACCTTAGACACTTCTATTAGAGTCCCCCCCTCAGTCTACTACGTTCCAAAAAAAAAGAAAGTTCGAGTTTGTCCAACCTCTCCCTATAACCCAGACCTTGAGTCCTGGCAACACCTTTGTAAATTTCTTCTGTACTCTTTCCAGTTTAATAACATCTTTCCCATAGCAAAATGGCCAAAATTGAACACAATATTCCAAGTGCGGCCTCATCACGTCCTATACAACTGCAACACAACTTCCCAATTTTTATACTCACGTCCTGTCTGTTGAAGGCTAATGTGCCAAAAGCCTTCTTCACTGCCTGTCTACCCGGGACTCCACTTTCAATGAACCGTGCAACTGAACACCGTGGTCCCTCTGTTCCACTACACACCTTAAGACTATTATTCACCATGAAACTCCTACCTTGATTTGACTTTCCAAAATGCAAGACCTCACACTTAGCTATAATAAACTCCATTTGCCATTTCTTGACCCATTTCCCCAGCTATCAAGGTCCCGCTGCAATTTCTGATAATCTTCCTCACTGTCCATGATACCTTCTATTTTAGTGTCATCTGCAAACTTACTAATTATGTCTTGTACACTCTCATTCAAATCATTCATATAGATAACAAGCAGCAATGGGCCCGACACTGACCTGAGACACTCCACTAGTCACAGGTCTCCAGTCAACAAGCATCCTTCCACTATTACCCTCTGGTTCCTACCATTAGGCCAACTGTGTATCCAATTTGCCTAACTTTTCAGATTTAAATCATAATTATGTCTATCTTGGTTTGATGAAAAGTTGATGAACTTATCCATACCTACAGAGAAATACATCTGCCAATTTTGCCCAGCTAATTAATCCGTCACTATCTCATTGTACTTTTATGCTCTTATCTATACTAGTTATCTTGCCACCAATCCTGGTCTTCTTTCATATATGGATATATGGCTTGGGTAATGTGCTTTACAATAATTAATACACTGCATAGTTGAGGATGAAAACAGATCCTTGCAGAAGACTTCTAGTCCATTACTTCAAATTCCTGGTTGTATCCATCATTCAAAATAGTCTACTGCCTTATCTAAGTCAATAGCTTGCCTTCAATTCCATGCCTTCCATGTTATCTTAGTCTCTTGATGTAGAACCTTATTAAAAGCTTTCAGGAAGTTTATTAAACTTATTAAACTTCATTGATAGACATTCCCATTTACTACTTCCTCAAAACATTCAATCAGATTTGTTAAACATGTACACTTCCCAAATTCACGTTGGTTCTCTTTAGTCAACTTAAATTTCTTGAAGTGTTCAGTTACTCTGTTCTTAATTATAGATTTCAATAATTTGCCGATAAGAAACGAGGTAGCCTTTTGCAGGCATATAATTGGTTAAAATAGTATGTTAGATCCAGTCTAAAGAGGAAGATCTACAATCACATTCCTGGAATGTCTCAAAGTGTTCCACAACTACTGAAGTGCTTTTGAAGCAGAGTTACTGCAATAATGCAGGCAACATCCAATTTGCACACAACAATAATATTCAGATATCAGAAGGACTCCTGCACCCTTCAAATGGTGACAGCTACCTGAAGGGCAGACCTCTTTTTAATTCACAAAGAGACAGTTCCTCTGATTGCAGTGCTGGACAGTCTGCCGAGGTGCGTGCTCAAAACTTTGGAATGGAGCTTAAATCCAAAATCTTCTGAATCAGGTGCAAGATTGCAACCACTAAGCTAAGACCTGTACAATTTCTAGGAACTGGCAAGCTTACTACCAACTTTCCCCCACCTCCTGGTCAATGGTGATACAATTATTTTGAAAGATGTGCAATATAGAAGAAAACTGAACAGAAATTGTGCTCCAACTGCAGCAGTGAAGAGACTAATATCTTAATGCCAACAATAGGAGAAAGAAAGGGGCACTATTATTGTCCTGTTTGGCTACCCCAAAGTTTTTCCTTAAATTATTTAACAAAATATCCAAATGTCCAATCATGATTGACCTCTTCCATTTTCTCATTTATCTCTCCACTCTTCAGGCTCTCTGCCTGTACTCCTGATGAAGGGCTTTTGCCCGAAACGTCGATTTTACTGCTCCTCGGATGCTGCCTGAACTGCTGTGCTTTTCCAGCACCACTCTAATCTAGAATCTGGTTTCCAGCATCTGCAGTCTTTGTTTTTTCCCATTTTCAGAAGTGCCTTTAAGTGTGGACAAGCAGTCTAGTTATAGCTCCAGCAGAAAGAAGTTGGCAGGGGTAGTGCAAATAAAAGCCAAAAGTTCAGTGGGTGAACATATTCCACAGCATGGCACTTTAACAGATAAGATCGCTGCTGATTCAGGCAAATTCAGCTCAAGCATTACTGATTGGTGCAGATCATTTGGCTAGGGGTAAAAACAGAGAGACTTCTCAAAGGACAAGATCAAGCTTGGCTGCTTTGCAGCTATAATTAACCAACATGCAGACACACATAGTTACATTCCTTCAATTTGGTACCACTGGGGTTGTAGTAGCCATAAAACAACTGCTACAGAATTCCTGAACTTTAGCAGAGGAGGGAAGAGAACAACGGTAAGACATCCCAGGACAAAATATGACTTATTTGCGTGTGGCACAGGTCACTAAAAATGCTATTTTTAATGTCTGTGCAAATATGAAACCTGACAGTGCCATGGCCAATGCCAACAGAAAATAATACCCTCTTTTTTGTCAACAGAATTAGCATTTATAAGGTAATTGAAAGTAGGATGATGATGTGTTTTACTAGGAACTGTCATTATGGGTCTCAATTCCAAGGATTTTCATGGAATACATTTTTTGTCTCAAGGGCAACATAAAGCTTTAATCCCTGGATCCATCACCAATCACAAAAAGAATGAAACAACTTGGCAAAATAAAAACTACAAATAATATTTGATTCAATTTACAACACTATAAGAATAGTACCTGATTAAAAGTCACACATTATTCTGCTAAAACTAATTTTATTAGGGTTATTAGCGGTTACTACACTGTAGGAGAAAGTGAGGATTGCAGATGCTGGAGATCAGAGTCAAAAAGTGTGGCGCTGGAAAAGCACAGCAGGTCAGGCAGCATCTGAGAAGCAGGCCTGCTCCTGCCCAACCAGACTTATCTCCTCATACCTTAACCTTGTTGTCCTCCTTGGTCCATGATCTCCTCACATACATTCAGATCACCGCCCACAACCGCCAACTCTTCCATGATTTTTGTTTCCCCGGCCCCCAACACCTCATATTCACCATGGATATCCTGTGCCTGTACAAGTCCATCCGCCATGTCTAAGGCCTCCAAGTCCTCAATTTCTTCTTCTCCCACCGACCCAACTATTATCCGTCCACCAACACACTAATTTGATTGGCTGAACTGGTCCTCACCCTAAACAATTTCTCCTTTCGATCCTCCCTGCGGTTCCTGCACCACTCAGTCTCCATTTCCTGCAACTGCTTCAACACAGACATCTAAGTCAAACCCACCGACTCCCACAGCTACCTGGATGACATCTCCTTCCACCCCCTCTCTGTAAAAACGCTATCCCTTACTCCCAATTCCTCCATTCCCACTGAATCTGCTCCCAGAGGAAGCAATTCCACTCCAGAACATCTCAGATGGCCTTCTACTTCAAGGACCACAATTTCCCTTCTCACATGGTCAACAATGCCCTCCAGCACATCTCCTCCATTTTCAGGACCTCCACCTTTGAACCCCACCCCTCCATTCGCAACAAGAATAGAACCCCAGGACCTCACCTTCCACCCCACCAATCTCTAGGTACAAAACATCATCCTCCATCATTTTCACTACCAACAGTCACACCTCACCAGAGATATACTTCCCTCCCCACCTCTATCAGCATTTCACAGAGACCATTCCCTTTGCAGCTCCCTCATTAGGACCATGTCCCCCAGCAACCCCCCTCCACTCTCAGCACCTTCCTTTGCCGCAGGTGTAAAACCTGCACCCACACCTCTCTCCTCACCTCCATCCAAGGCCCGAAAGGATCCTTCCACATCTGGCAGACATTTTCCTGCACATCCAAACACCTCCTCTACCGTGACCAACTCGCAGAAAGTTTCAGAGAACATCTTTGTGGCACACACACACTAAATAACCCCATTGCCCTGTGACCGACCACTTCAACTCCCCCTCCCCCATCAAAGACATGCAGGAAGTGCTGGGCCTCCTCCACCGCCACATCCAACCACCCAACATTTGGAGGAAGAACGCCTCATCTTCCACCTTGGGACCCTCCAACGCACAGCATCAACATCGATTTCACCAGTTTCCCCTCCCCTTCACCCCAGATCCAACCCTCCACCTCAGTACCGCCCTCAAACAATCCCACCTGAGCAACTTCTTTCCCACATGTCCGCTGCACCGTCCACTCTGACCTATCACCATCACCCCACCATCTGCATATAACCATTGCCTTCCAAGTTACCACCCCACCCCACATAGCTGCATTCCATTCCTATTTTTCTCTCAACCCCCTTCCCTTTGGATATGGACTTGAAATAGCAAGGCTATAGGCCAAATGCTGAAAAGTGGAACTAGAATAAATTTAGAGTAGTTTTTCTCTATGCAGACTCAACAGGTCAAAGGGAGTCTTCTGCAATGGTATGATTCTATGATTAATTGATCTAGAACAAATTAGCTAATTGGCTACTGTGTTGTTCAGAATAACTTGCATTGCAAGTTTGAATCCTGTTCTGCCTGAAACCTGCCCTCCACACCTTGTCCCTGAAAGTTGGAGGCAATCGCAAACTATCAAGAAACTAGCTCAGGATGAAGCGGCAGCAGACAGAGTCAAAGACCTGTCTGTGGGCAGAACTCACATAAAATGAATGAAACTACTCAGTTTCTTAAGTAAATAAGAGCTCGCTGGGTTCTATAAATTTACTCAACCTTGGTTCAAAGGAATACAAGCGTGTGGCTGCTCCACCATTATGGCTGCTCCCAAACAATGAGTTTGGCACAATAAATGTTATTATACTTTAACAAGAATGGCTGCCAATATATTTTATAACTTGCAAAGACCTTTTTCCTACAAACAACAAACTGATTCACATACAGTCTTAATCATGACCTATTCAGGTAGAATTTGTTTCACACATCTGAAGTCTCATTTAATTCCCACTGCTCCAAAATCTTTTTCTGAGTATTACTACATAAAGTAGATTATATGCCCTAAATAAAGACATCAGCTTAGTGCTGTGCTCAAATGCATTGCTGTTAGATTCAGTTAGCATAGGGCAGCATATTGCCTTGAGCAAAGTTCTTTGACAATTTAAACATTTCACATCATATAATGTTCATCTGTGCATTAGTACTCACCAAATGGCTTCTGGAAAATTCTCTCTGATGAAAGCTATTTCTGACTAGGTCATGCAGCACATCTACATCAGCATAATCTGCATTGTTAATAATTGACAGGTCATCTTTGAAAACAATTCCAAGTTTAATATGATCATGTTACATGAAGAATAAACTAAGGTTGGAGATATTGTTACAGATTTACAGTACACAAATTAGAAATACTTTGATGTAAATTGCACAATTTAGACTCAGTAGTTACCAAAGCACAAACAAACATTCTATTAGCATTATAAGAGGTTTATTTTCAATTTAAATAACATACAAAATGCAAGTTAGGAAAGATGCTGTTCAATGAACTTCCTCTATTTTAAGAGGTATTTATGGATTTAAAGTAAATCAGTTAGAACCTCCATTAAAGCTCCAGTGAAAAGAATCTCGTAAGTGCAATATCACTTACTAATTTCCAGGTTTCCTAAGAATAGAAATGACCTGTTATGTGAATGGTATTTTTGAATTCATTGACACTACAAGTAATGGCTTCACACAGACACTAAACATATGCAACAAAAATCTGTTATTAAAACCTGAGCTGGAAATTGAATAAAATGGAGTGAGAGCCCCAGTCTTGCAAGTCATATTGTGCTTCACACATTTGTCAGGTTGGGGCTTGACTCCAGATTCATGTTCCACTTTCAAAATAACTATAGTGCATTATCGTTTTGAACAAAGATTACAGTTCTATTCTAAAATAATTCTAAAACAAAATTAAAGCAGCATTTTAACAGCTGACTGTAGCCATCCAATGAAGTGTTTAAACTGACTACTGTGACAAATCAGCTGTGAGGCACAATTATGTGCCATTAATGGTTGCAATAATGCTCAGGCTGGTGCTTTAAAATGCAATAATAGTACAGAATGGAACAGCTTAGAGTAAGGAGTGTCACATGTACGAAAAAAATGTGCTGTGAACATTACTGGAAGGAATTGATGAGATGTGCTTTATGGAACTAATATCTCTTTTCTGCCATTCCTCACCCTACTCTTCTAATAAAGCACCAAATGTCTGACACATTCTACATGAAAGGAGATGACAGGAAGGTCAATCTATATGAATGATTTAGATAAAGGAATTGAATTTAAACACACCCAAGTTTTCTGACAATACACAGGTAGGTGGAGAATTAAGTTGTGGGGAGGACATAGCATCTGAAATGGGATACATAGCATGGGACACAGACAGGTTAAGAGCTGAACAAGAACATGGCAAATAGAATAATGTGGAGCAATGTGATGCTATGCACTTTGGAAGAAAGAAAGGAAAGCAGACTTTTAAAATCAATGAGCAATTACGTTAACGGTGCTTGGATACTTATACATGGAAGACCAAGTTAACATGTCGTGACAAACAGAACAAATAGCATTAGAAAATAAGAAAAAGCATAAATTGATTATGTGGCTCCATCAAGGTTGTTCAGCCATTGAATACAATCAGGGCTTAGCGTCTGCCTCAATTCCAGTTTCTTATCTGCTCCCTATATATTTTGAATTCAAGAAAGATGAAAAGGGTCTCTTCGCAGCCGTAAATATATTCAGTGATGAAATAACTACATCCTGCTCATCAAAAAATTCCAAAGATTCACATCAGCATTAGTGAAGAATTTCATCCCATCTTAGTTTTAAATGATTGAACCTTTACCTTAAGACTGCAGCTCCCTATTTGAGATACCCCAGTCAGGGGAAACAACCGAGTCTATCCTGTCAAGCTCTCTCAGATCATGTATGTTTTAATTAGATCACCTCTCAATCTTTCAAATTCCAGAGAGGATAGGGTCAGTTTACTCAGTCTGGTATCCAGGAACCAAACTAACAGCCATGATCATTACCAATTTTGATGCAAGTATAACCTTTCTTTGATCATATAGTACTCCATGTGGGATTTTACTAACATCCTATACAATTGTTGCACAACTTCCTCATTATGGTATTGCAGTGCCCGTGCATTAAAGATCAGCAACTTCATCTGCCTATCTCGTTGCTTGCTGAATCTGCATACCAATTTTATGTTCCTTCTAAGAGTACACTTAAATACTTAACATTTCATGCTTCTTAAACTATGCTGCTGCTTAATCTTGCTACCAGCGTGAGTGATTTCCCCACAACATACTCCATCTGCCACCTCACTGCCCACTCAATCTACTTGTATCTTTCTGTGACCTATTTGTGCCCTTCCTCATAGCCTTCATGTCTACACAACTTTATCATCAGCAAATTTAAAGATACATTAATTATTTAGATGAAGAGACTGAGTAATTATGAATGGCTGATCCTTGTAGCAATGTACTATTATCATCTTCTAACTGTCAAACACTCAGATTTTGCTGACACTGTCTGATCTCACTAGGAGTTGCAAATGGACTGCAGCAGTTCAAGACGACAGCTCACCCCACCTTCCAAGTGCAAATAAGGGTAGATAATTAATGCATGTCCAGCCAGCAACATCCACATCCCATGAGTGAATTGAAAAATGCATTAAGACTCCTTTAATAATAGATTCCAGCAATTTTGCAATGACGAATGTCAAGGTAACTTTCTTGTAGTTTGATTCTCTCTCTCCTTTCTTGAGTAGCAGTATTACATTTGCTGACATCCACTTTTCTGGTACTGGTTGGAACCTAGGACATTTTCCATAATCTAATCAATGCATCCACTATGTCTGAAGCTACCTTTTTTTAAGAAAACCAGGACATAGGCCATTAGGCCTGGCAATCCATTAGTTTCTAGTCTCTGATCACTTCTTCATCAACAATGACTATTTTGCCTGATTTGACCAAGGAAGCAGTGTTTGGTTCAGATACTCTCCTTTTATGTACAGTATTTAGAAAAGCTCTTACAAACTGTTTCCACATTCCTAGCTGCCTAATTTTCTTCTTCTAACCATTCTACCCACCCTCTTCTACCACCAATGTCTCCTCTTTTTGTTTTCAATTGACTGGCACCCTTGAATCCCATGTGATCCAACCTTGATCTACCATGTGGAATCTTGTTGAACACCTTGTTGAAGTCCATACAGATAATATCTACTTCTCTGCCTTCAATCTTTTTTTGTCACCTCTTCAAACTGAAGCACAAGAGCTTGAGGGGGTTATAGAGATTTATAAAATCATGAGGGATGTAGAGAGGACGAATCGCAAAAGATCTTTTCCCTAGGGTAGGTGAGTTCAAAACTAGACAGCATATTTTTAAGGAAGGGGGCAAGATATAAAACAGACCTGAGGGCAACCTTTTCACTCAGAGGCTTATATATGGAATGCACTGCCAGAGGAAGTGACAGATGCAGGTACAATCACAACATTTAAAAGATATTTGGACTGGTACATAAATAGGAAAGGTTTACAGAGACATGAGGCAAAAACAGGCAAATGGGACTAATTTAGTTTGGGAAATTTGGTTCAGCATGTGCAAGTTGGACTGAAAGACCAATTTCCATGCTGCATAATTCCATAACTCATTGCAGCCAAATTCTCCAGATGGTCCTAGATGAAACTAGTCAGTGGCTATCAGAGATGCACAAAGACCTGCATGTCAGAACCTTGTCCCTAAACAACAGGGAGTACTGGGAAGGCAAGAAGTGAATGAGGCACCCAAAGTCTCCACTAGGTCCTCAAGCCTCTCAGGTCAGCAGGGAAGATCTGCCTTTCAAGAGAAGAAGCAACTGCCTTCTGCTATGGCATGCTCCTCCTCAGAACTCAGCATGAATAGGGGCTTCTCATTGATATCATAGCCTCAGCTATTTGCAATATCAAGATAGAGGAGTCCCTCAGCATGATAGGGCCCAACAAACCTCAGGCTGCACAGGACAGCTGCTCTAGCTCATCCCATGCCAAAGGAAAATGAGGTCAGCAGCCAGCAGCAAAGAGGGAGTACCATGTAGAAGTCCACATAAGAGAATTTAGAAAATATACTAGGTTCACTTGGGCTTGACATGTGATTAGACAATTAATGGTTTGGGGCTTGCATGTAATGTAATGTAATAAAATGTTTGATTTTGTTTATGAAAATTTCTATTCAATCTTAGTTATCCTCTGGCACTGAAAGGGACGTTTATGCATGACTCAAGGGCTGGCTGGGTGACAAAGGCTGGTGTACTCATTATTTGTAAATTGCAAATGTATCAGGTGTTAATGGGTGACTGGAGTCTGGGATTCCAGCAGAAATGAATGGTTTGTGTGCATACTTGGATTGTGGCTCTCTATTGTATATGGCTGAAGTGGTAAGGGTAAGGAGAAACACATGATTTTAAAATACCTTCTGAACTTCCCATGTGCCTAAAGTTTGGTGCCCTTCAAGCAGTTTCTTGGGCCTAGAAGATACGGAGAGTGATCCTCTTCAATTTCCTCCTTGCCTAAAGATGCTTTACATTCCACATTGATATTAGCATCGCTGGTTAAACCAGTGTTTATTACCCATCTCCAAATGCCTTTGAAAAAGTGATGGCAAGCTGCACTTTTGAATCATTACAGTCCACCTTGTGAAGGTACACCCACAATGCTTGTGGGGAAGAAGTGCCAGGAATTTTAATACAGCAATACATTCTGCTTATGGTAATTATTTCATCTTTGATGTTGACCTTGTTCCGATAATTCGAAGAAATCATGGCAATAGACAAGTTATTAGCAGAAGCCTTACGATAGAAATGTCTACATATATTTTTAGGACTTTATTATTGAGTGAAATCTTTGAAGGAGAACTTGAGATGTAAGGGCATACCCAAACACCTGGTGCCTTTGTTTGTATAGTTGAGAGGCTATCTTGGGAGTTTAAATTGGGCTGTCTCTTTTACCATGCACATCTTCGTTGTTTTCCATTCCACTGCTGGTGTTGACAAGATGTTTGCCAAAACACTCTTTCACAGTCTTGTTTTCTTTCTCAGCACTTAATCTGAACCATCAACATCCTTTCTTCCCCAGGACTCCAAATCTCACCCAACTCCCCCCTCCGCAAACTACTGCATAAATTCTAACCCCTCCACATTTTACTTCAATTCTGACGAAGGGTCATCTAGACTCAAAACTTTAGCTTGCTTTGTCTCCATGGATGCTGCTTTACACCCATATCATTTTTTTTGTGTTTCAATACAGATTCCAGCATCTGCAGTAATTTGCTCCTATCTGTATCATCAGAAAAGCCTTGGTGAGTTACTGCAGTGCATGTTGCACATAGTAAATATTGCTGCCACTAGTGCATTGGTGGTGAAGGAAGTGAATGCTGAAGGTGGTAGATGGAGTATTAATGAAGAAAGTTGCTGAGTCCTGAATGTTATCAAGCTTGGTATCAGTGAGTACTTGCTCCTCCAGATGCAGATTGTGTCTCTTCCTCCCAGCTGCTTCCGTAACAGGTGTCCATAGTCCTGTATTTTTGCTGCTCATCCAGACAGACAGAAAATAAGGTAAGAAGAACTGGGGTTGATAACCTGTCAATGGAGGAGCTGAAGTAATGATTCTAGGCAATAACCCACTTTGACCAGAACATTCAGGATCCTCCATGACCAGGATGAGGTCGAAGAGAAGAAAAACCGGAAAACACCAAGCAGGATTGGCTAGAAACACAGAAACCATAAAAGCAGGCCCAGAGGAGCAAGGGAAGGTACACAGAACAACAGCAGCAGTCTGCAGAGAACATTATGTTTTAATTTTAGATGGTGGTGTTGTTTTTGGACTGGAGAAGTAGCAAGATGAGAAATAAGCAACTCTTCTTTTGGTTTTGCACTAACTTCCCTAAAATACTTGAGCCTGTCTGATTGATCTATTGAATCGAATGGTTGGAAGTTGAGGTTAATCTATTATTATTTTGATTTGGTAAATTCTAATTTTCTATTTAGACAATGCACAGATACTTCCTTTGGTTTATGCAAGTGGTTCAAAACCATGTGATGCCAAATAAAATTGTTACTTTGAAAAACTGTTTTAAATCTAGCAATGATATATTGTTAGCATATTATTTTGATTTGATGAACCCTTCACTTGAAATTGGTCAAGCTGTTATATACTGTAAGCCTTTTCACATCTTGTCTATCAAAAAAACCTGGAAAAACTTCACGTAAATACTTAAGATAATGTTACTATGTTAATACATCACTTAATAAAGGGAGTTGGTGAGAATAAAATTTGAGCTGCTTAAAAATCAATAAGTAACCCTCCAGAAAATATCAAATAAAAACTCTAGATAAAGATTTATTTTGATCCTTCACAAACAAGTTGGATTTTGAGGAAATCAGATACACAGACAATGGAGGAACAAAATCCTTCTGATTAACAAAGGCTGCTGGCTGCCCTGGGGAGTATTGATGTTCACATACATAGTCTATGAGACCTTGCAATGGGGAAGTGAGAAATGGTACTTTACCCTCTGACCCTCTCAGCCTGACCATCCACATTCATTCAGAAATTGATCCACATTGGCCCACGTATCACTATAATGATGTGATGATGTGCAATTGATTGGGAGATGCTGTACATGTCTGCACTGAACCAAGACACAGAAATTCATTAAACATGACAGTTACCAAAATCCAATAACAACCAATTGAAGCAAAGCTCAAATTCTCCTCCATCATGTTTCACAAATCAACAATGATCTCTCAGAGCCAGTTCAATCTTCAGTGACATTGCTACTCTCACATCTCAAAAGTAATGAGTCCATTATCAGTAGATCCTGGCAACTAGTGGAGTCATCTCCACACAAGTCTCTGTTCATGATCCATTCCCCAGAAGGGTGCCCTTGCAAATTGCTGCTGAGCTGACCAAAATGCACACACCTCCGTTCTTCTCAGGTTCCCCCCTCCCTCAAATTGGAGGACCTTCTTCCAGAATGAACAATATACCTCAGCATGACCCATCTGATGGGAGCACTCTTCAGTTTCTGCAACACTGTCCTCTCCAACTGCTTTTCAACCCATATTCAGCCAGAAGACCATTCATTACATGGGCCTTGACCCTAAATCATAATCTTCCTATCACTTTGGTAAAGAGAAAAGGCTTACTGCATGAATGTCAAACACAATAATAGTTGCTAATGTTTTGCTGCACTTTAAAAGTTACTAACATTCTGATCCTCCACCTCTAAAGGTATGCTTAATAAAAAAATTCATATGGCCTGTAAAGTAGGGTCTTACTGATTCCTTAAACATTTCAGTTGCTTGGTACTTATTCATTTTCAAAATCTGTGTTCACTTATAAAGTAATTGGTTTGTAAAATTGCATCGCCATCTGATCAGAAGCCTGGACCACAGTTCAATTGCCCTCCTACTTCGCATCTTCACACAGCTTTTGCCCCAAGTTTCAGGATTTCTTCTTTGATTTAATGATAAGACAGCTATCTCCAGACAACCTGCTTTTTGTCACATACATGGTCTTGGAGTGCCACTGTAATGTTTCATACCAGCCTAATTGCTTAGCACAGGGCTTTAGGAGAAACTTTGGCTACTCTCCATGTCAAGAATATTTGGTAGAAGATTAGTTCAAGCCAAGTAACCTCCATCCTCAAACAGACTTCCTTCCCCAACCCTCCAAAACCTTTGATCCTGGATCTCATTCACAGGCTCGTTTGGTGAATCCTTACAAGTCATGAACCTTAAGGAGAAAAGTCTGAACACAATATGAAACCAAACTTTCCCATTACTGAAGGAAATGTAAGAGTGGCTTTCACTCCAATGCTGCCTAAATCCCAGTAGACCATGTCCAGGCTGGCACTGGCATCCACTAGAATTCAATTAGAATTAGTGCCCTTTGAATTTTACAATTAATTAAATTGAAGATTCCCTTCAGTCAATTGGGAGTATATTGGAATCAAAAAGCACTCCAGGGTCCAGAGACCATATGCCACTGAACAGTCCCTCACTGAAGGTAGTGTGTAGAGCATACCAGATCCCCATCACAATATCATCTGCAAAAAAAGGATGTTTTACAAGACAGTGCTCAGATTATACATATAAAGCAAGCACAAGCAGAAAAGAGGACATGTGATTGAAAATCTTGTTAACTCTATTAGCACACCACCCAATGGATGAGAGCAATAAGCAATTATAACACCATGCTGAATGTGTGTGTGTGTGTCACTGGTTAAAATAAAATAGGAGGAAGTGAGTTCTGCAGGCACTGGAGATCAGAGTCGAGAGTGTGTTGCTGGAAAAGCACAGCAGGTCAGGCAGCATCCGAGGAGCAGGAAAAAAAAACAAAAAAAAAAGAAAATCAACGTTTTATGCCCTTCCTGATGAAGAGTTCCAGCCCAAAACGTCGATTCTCCTGCTCCTCAAATGCTGCCTGTCCTGTTGTGCTTTTCCAGCAACACTCTTGAAAAGAAAATAGGAGCCTAAAAAACAGAAAAAGGATAATATGAGGACTAACAAATGAGTACTGCAAGTGATGTTTTGGGTATCTTGCAATTATTATTTGAAAATTTAAACAACTACAGTAGTTCTGGCACAAATTGAAAAGCATTTCTGTCTTCCTTGCAATATTGCTGGTTCAGTGGCTAATTCCTGCTCATCAACACTCTTCCTCTATCTTAGTTTTACTACTTGTTCAATGACATGCAAGGTGAGGATTTGCATTTAATGGAGTAAATAACAGATGGCAAACTGTTATGACCCTGGAAGTTTGTATTGTGGGGTAAAAGTAAAGTTGCCATAGGGCAACTCTTCCATTTGAGAGACTGTGGTGGTGGTTTAACCAGAGGGTCACCATACCTCAGACAAGGGGACAGGTTCAGAAAGTAACCTCTGCCATTGCAGGAACTTTACCCATGCTGTTGCTTTAACCCTGCATCACAACCTAGTCAACTAGCTAACCAACAGTCCTCCTCAGTCTAGATAACATAGGATCTTAAAGTAGAAACTATCACATGCTCAATAATCAACTTCTTTATACATGTATATAACACCATTGTTGGTGTACAGTAGATGTAAACATTTTAAGCTACAGCTGATGAAAGCAGTCAAGCCAAACTTCCACTCTTCAAACTCCTTTAACTAAGAAAGATTTTGAAGAGCTGCTACATGACATGCTATCAGTTTTGTACATCCATAGACAGTTCTTTAGTTAATACACAATGGAAATATGAGCACAATTTATGATTAGATTAGATTCCCTACAGTGTGGAAACAGGCCCTTCGACCCAACAAGTCCACACCGACCCTCCAAAGAGTAACGCACCCAGACCCATTTCCCTCTGACCAATGCACCTAACACTATGGGCAATCGAGTATGGCCAATTCACCTGATCTGCACATCTTTGGATTGTGGGAGGAAACTGGAGCACCCAGAGGAAATCCACGCTGACACGGGGAGAATATGAAAACTCCACACAGTCACCCAAGGCTGGAATTGAACCTGGGACCTGGTGCTGTGAGGCAGCACTACTAACCACTGAGCCACTGTGCCGCCCCTGATCAAACATGAGACAGACTTGAAGAAGTGTATTTGCTATTCTCAAATGATGATAGTGGAGAGGTTGGTGGCCAACTTGAATAATGCATATATTACATCCCAGATGTTCTGTGGACAACAAACTGGATACAATGCAGATATCCTTAGTGCAGCCGACACAAACATTGTTGTAGTTATTGTGACTATAACAATAATTAGCAGCCTCATTTGATATTGCATTTCACCCAGCTGTCCTGAGCCTGGGATCTTGGTTAGCCCTGACATCAGACACAGTCATTATCTATTCTTATTTCAATGGTTACAGTGCTAGTGGAACAATTAAACAAAATCATATTGCATTCAAGTAAACATAGATAGATTGAACTCACTTTTCCATAATTGGTCAAATAAACTACTGACTACATTATCTGCAACATCAAGAATGGCGGTCAACAACGCATCAGTAGTTGAGCAAGGCTTGCTTTCCATTTTAAACATTACCACTGGTGTTAACAATTAATTACCCTAATGGAACTCTTGTACATGAAGTGTTTTCCCTGAAGAGCAAGCTGGCAGAAATAAAACAGGCTGAGGTATGTGGAAAACAAGAGTCCCAAGTTTATTGCTCAATAACTTAACAGTTGCACAGGTGTCACACTTAATGCCAACGGTAATTCCTTGTTTTGTTCCTCATGAACATTAATTATTCTTGGCTCTGCTGATTTTCCATCAACCACTTGTTTTTGAAAGTGATAAAAGATAAATGATATAAGATGCAAAATATTATGGAAGCATGGATCTTGCATTTCAACATCTGACATTCATTCTCGATCCTATAGCAGATTTTAAAAAAAGCTGTTGATAAGAAATACTTGCAATGCTAAGGCAAGAGGGGCTGGGACGAGAATTAGGAGAAAGTGAGGACTGCAGATGCTGGAGATCAAAGAGTGTGGAGCTGGAAAAGCACAGCCGGTCAGGCAGCATCCGAGGTGCAGGAGAATCAACATTTTGAGCACAAGTTGAAGGGCTTACACTCAAAACATCAATTCTCCTGCAACTTGGATACTGCCTGACCAGCTGTGCTTTTCCAGCTCCATACTTTTTACGACTGGAATTAGGAGAGTTGCAACTGCAAAGAACATGTAATTGATGGACAGAATGGCCTCCTCCTATAGCAAACCATTCCTCTGATGCTATACAAAACTTCTAAATTATATTGTTGGGCAACTGGTACACTCAAAATATTCCTCCGAATCTCCCCCACCACACCGCGGAGAGGCATTAACTCAATGAAAACAAATGGATCAGTGCCACTTGAAATAGAACAAGGACTTTCAAACATACTGCTCCTTGGATGCTGCCTGAACTGCTGTGCTCTTCCAGCACCAATAATCCAGAATCTGGTTTTTCCCACAGTACTGTCAAGGCCAAGATATTAAATTTAATTTCTAAAGTAAACTATGGTTTGACTAATATCACGTGTATCTATCACAGACAAGTCAAACTGAACTTTAATTCCTACAAATAGACAGTGAGATTCTTCACATATTCAACTTTACCACAGGTATTTGCCAAGTGCACTTAAAGTATTGACTTAGTCCTCTGAGCAATACATTTCGTAACAGTTAAGCACTTGATTTGAAATAACTTTTTGTAAACACACTGCCTTGCAGGATGACTTCTATCGCCGCTTTATTGTGAATCACCACATTGAGGCCACGAGGGAATGCAACTTTAAGATTCACTACAGTTTAATTTAATTCTTGATAATTTCATGGACGATCCCACCACGAGTTGACGAATGTAATTAACTCGTTCTATTCACTTCTCGAAAGATGCTCCCACATCCAGAAAGCGTTAGGATCAGAACAATGTATGCCAGATATTTTGCGCAGATTATGTAACGAAGATAGGAGTGTTCGATAAAGGAAAACACATGAGGGTTTAACATAATTAGCACGTATACGAAATTACTGAAATAACAAATTATTTCCGATGACAAACTTTATAACTACAATAAATATTTATCTAAAAAAAACAGCGCGCCAAGTTGAAAGATTTAGCAAGTAGTGGCTCTGCATTGAACCTGCAAACTAGGGCACAATACTTTTTAAAACAAAAGCTATTTGCACCTAACTCCTAGGAGGTGGTGGGGGTGGGTTGGGGGGAATTTACCCCGGGCTTGCCCGTCAAGGGTAAACTGGACGATCGCGATCTTTTTACGGAGGTTGACAGCCCGCCTCAGGCACGGTCAAGCTGGGAGGGGCAGTGTTTCCGATGCACCCCCATCCATCCTTTCATCACTCTGGAGTTGTGGTCCAAGGCTGCAGTGTTGCCAGGACAGATGTTGGCCGCTGCCCAGCAGCGGTTACCACAGTAACGCATAACAGAGCGCGCGCCGCTGCCCGTTGCCCCCAGGGACCAATGGGGAAGGGGGAGGAAGGGGGGAGTGGCGCGGGCCTCTGAAGAGCCGTTCCCCTTCAACCCCAAACAACAACAAATTTACCCTGACAAACCTGAGCGCCCCGGTCACCGCTCCGACAACGATGGCACAAACTTTCAGCAGCTTTAAAAACACACCTCCACGAAGCTGAGTGACTTACTCCCTGAGGGTTTAATCTGGCTCCCATTCTTACCGTCGTCTCCTCAAGAAGAGCCCGCGACGCCCCTTTCTCTTCGCCGGCCACCCACCCCCCCACGGCCTCCTGACCACCAGCAAGGTAATGGGGGGGGGGGCACCCAGTCAGAGTTCTCGGTTCATTCTGCCTCCGTTTGCTGCTTGGGCTCGGACTTGCTCTCCTTCGCCACTCCCCTCACAGCCGTTGTCAAAGTGGACAAGGGACAGTGATGGCATGAGTTTCCGCCACCGCCGGCTCTATGACGCGGGGGGGGGGGGGGGCGCGACCGGGCGCACGCGGCCTCCACCGTCCACTTCAGACCCGGGCGCGAGCTAGCGCGCGACTCTTTGTGACGTCAGCGCCTGCCACCCGGCCCCATTCATGAAAAGCGTGCGCGCTGGTGTAGCTCTTGTTGAATGGCTTTGTGAGCGGGCAAGGATGTGACAAGTCTTGTTCGCGCCAGACCAAGGCGAAACCTATCCTTCTTGCTTTTTGTTTAGCCGGTGCTGGACAATACAAGCCCACAACACCCCTGCTGATACGTTTGTGCACTGCTTGCCTTTAACATGCAGCTCACTTTTAATCGGCAAGGCTTGTGAGACAGCTCCATGCCTCCCTGAGCCTCACAGAATATTCTGATTCCCCTGAGTAGTATCGGACGTCGTTGTGTCGCATGTTCGTCCAGTTATCGCGTCTAACATAAGCAATAGCATCGTGCACTGAGTAATTCACGAGTGCAATGTACACATCAAAGAAAATTCGTGTTTATCTTGTCCGGCTTTGCTTATCCTGAAAAGCAAAGGAACATTAACATCCATACATATCTGGTGCAAATATATCGTTATTGGGGTTTTCTTTGCTTAACAAAGGTATACTTAAAACTTTTAAAAGTCAAGTTCCTTACCTACTTTCTGCACATGTTGCAAACGCATTCTGTTTAAGTCCACCATTAGCCCAACAATCATGAACTTGGCAGGACTGTTAGTTTTGAGTAAACGAAGTGACTTTGTGTGTCCAGAAGGGACGCTGCGCAGGATTGTCATTTTACTTGATGTTTATCATTTGTGTCATTTGGGGAGAAAGTGAGGTCTGCAGATGCTGGAGATCAGAGCTGAAAATGTGTTGCTGGAACAGCGCAGCAGGTCAGGCAGCATCCAGGGAACAGGAGAATAGACGTTTCGGGCATAAGCCCCTTCTTCAGGAAAGCCCTTCTGTTCCAGCAACACATTTTCAGCATTTGTGTCATTTGCCAATTTGGAGGAGAATTTAACCAATTTGAAAATCGATATTTCTTCGGATGATCACCGCTTCCAAGGGCAATTACGCGAAATCCAGTGTCCAAAAAGAAACAAATTGCAAATGTTTTATTCGTGGAAGAGGACAATGCGATTGCAAGATACACACCGCTACATTCCATTAACAATGGCTAAACTATGCCTGTGCAATCGCTGACCCACTTTTTCAGTCACTTACAAGACACCCTTATCACCAAAGGCTGTAGCTGTCAAATTTCATTAAGAGGCAAAATTCTGTCTGCAGCCATGGACTAGACTCACAGAAGTACGTCTGTCACCCACAGGCATTAAAGGATTATTGCTTCCTCAATTAAGTCTTACAGTCTGGACTACACTGAAAGACGAGAAAAGGTTTCAGGTACCACTAATTGTTACCTCTTTCATTGTATTGTCACCACCTTTGAAGATTAGACTTTTTGTGAATGGGATTTCATCCAGCTTTAAAATTACTTTGCAAAAGACTGGTATGTGTACCAGCTGCCTCGAGTTATAGAAAAATAATTGCAAACCAAAAAAAAAGCTATCAGCATCCCAGGGCAAAACATTAAATCTTAATGTAATTATCAAATGGCAGAGTCATTAAAAGGGGTCACAGAATGCAAACATATTTCATCGAACTGTAGAGGTTCACAAAGATTATGTGACACAGTCTAATCAACCATTCTTCAAACTAAATGTATTTTTTATTTATAAACTGCTTAAATATTTGAGCAGTGGCCTGTTTCCTCCTCTCCCCTTAATTCTGTTGTGTTAACAAAAAAGATGCAGGACTGATATTGTTTCCACACAGCCTGCTAATTGTTTCCTGCAAATATTTATACCTGATAAATAGCTTTAATGTTTGCTTTGTAGAATGATTCTGATTTATTGTAATGACTAGTTTGCTTAGTATCTCATCTCCCTTGTTGGTTCATTCTAAAAAAAGAGAAATATTTTCAGGTCAAGTCATTTCATGTTAATCGTTCAGGCGTGAATAGTCTGGAACATTGTCAGTTTAAGTCCCACTCCAGAGATTTAAGCTTATATTCCAGGGCTGACAGTCTAGTATAATACAGTGTTTTTGCACTGTCAACGTGCTGAATTTAAACAAGATATTAAACTAAAGTCTTCTTTTCCTTCTCAGGTGGAAATAAATAACCCACTGTACTACTTCAAGGAGGAGTAAGGAGTACTCCTGCAAGGGAGTCAAAGGTTATAAAACAGGCAGGAAGTTGGAGTTAAGGCTACAATCAGATCAGCCATTATCCTATTGAATGGCAGAGCAGGCTCAAGCAGCCAAAACGGTGGCTTCTTCTATTTCTTAATTTTTTTCCATTCCTGGTGCTTTGGTCAATACAGTACTTATCTATCAGCCAATATTTCTAAATATTTGGTCACATATCTCAGTCTGTTGTAGAACTCTGTTGTGTAAAAAATTATTGCCATATTTTCTACATTACAATAGCCACACCTTAACAAAAACATTGTACTTTGTTTGTTGTAAAAAGTTTGAAACATCCTGAGGTTGTGAAAGGCAATCGTAAGATGGTCCTTTTATTTTAAATAACTCCATCAAAGCTTTCCAAAGTCTGTTTTTTCTCTTGTAAGAAGACCCAGCTCTGAGTCTAGTCCTTATGGACTGAACTGAAAATATCAAATGTAAACGAACAGATGGAAATAATTTACATTTAAATGACAGTTAAAATAATGTACTGAGGTTATAGTATTTGGAACTAAACACTTCCAGACCTAATAAAACCAATATATTGCCCTGTCGTAATTGTTTGAAAATATGATGATTGATGGCCAACACTAATCTGAAAAATTTTATGGAACTAAGCCCAAGGCAGATCTCCTCATAAAGATCATTGATGGAATCTTTCTGAAGAATATTAACAATAAAACCCATACTATACATACAGTATAAATAACTATTTAGCATTTTTGAAAATATGGAAGTACTCTGTTCAGCCCTTATGAGACAAATGTGTTTCCAATGCTGATTCTTGACTGCTCATTCAGACTTAACCTGACAATGTATTCAGTAAAACTTGCATTTATATGGTGCCTTTGTAATTTTTAACATCTCAAAGCACTTTATATGAACGTTATCAGACAAAAATTGACACTGAACTACATGAAGACAGCTGATCAGACAATCAAAAGCTTGGTCAAAGAAGTATGAGAGAAGTCTTAAAGAAGGAGAGAGATGTAAAGAGATGGAGAAGTTTAGGAAGGGAATTTCAGATTTAGGGCCCAGGTAACCAAAGTCACGACTCCCTGTATTGGAGTAAAGGAATTGATTGCTACACAGAGACCATATGCAACTTTAAAATATAGTTCAACTCTGAACTGAGCTTCAACTCTAACTCTTGAATACATCATCAAGATCATCTACTTCCACCTATTCATATCACCTCTGTATTTCAGTTTAACCTCATTGCTACTGAAAGTCTCATCGACACATCATTGCATCTGCTGCAAAGCAAATCCACCAAATCATTTTGAAGGAGATTGGAAAACACCAGGCAATACAGCAGGAGAGAAGTTATGAGAAGTAGTTTCTCTTGATTTCTTACATATTATTCTCCCAATTTCTATCTTACACTGGCAACAAGTTCTATTTATATAATGCTGAAATGTGAAAATAGAGATTAAAGGTGAATGATCAAAGATGTGGTTGTACAGAAAAATGGACAGATTCAGATGACAGACAGTTAAATCCAAACCAAACAAT
The DNA here is from genome assembly GCF_004010195.1 of Chiloscyllium plagiosum. Classification (NCBI taxonomy): domain Eukaryota; kingdom Metazoa; phylum Chordata; class Chondrichthyes; order Orectolobiformes; family Hemiscylliidae; genus Chiloscyllium; species Chiloscyllium plagiosum. Next base: position 5,803,365 of record NC_057731.1, on the reverse strand, counting down.
TAAATTCTCCAGAACTCTGCTCCCGATATGCAATGCCAACACATCTATCAACTTAGTACTCACTGAAGTCCATTTCCCACTCTCCATTGCATCAGGCTTGAAAGCCTATTCAAGTTTTAGTTGCCTTTTTAGCCCTGAACTACCTTACACTGGTTAACTTTTCCAGTATTAAACTCAGTGTACACCTACTGTTCCATCTCTCTGGTCCACTTAACACCCTCTGTATCCCAACTTCTAATCTATGCATCAAGCCGTCAGCATGCCCTAATACACTGGACAACTCTTCCTCAAGCCCTCCATCTTGACACATTTCCCAATCTTAAAAATATTCCTCATCCTCAGTATCTTCAAAAGCATCTTCAGTTACTTCTTGTAATTTCTCTCAAAATTTCCTGATCTCCTTTAAAGTATCTTTGGATGTTTGTTCTATGAAAGTCGTAAGTATTTTTGATAATTGAAGAAAATGAAAGTAAGTATTAGGTGGTAATTATAATGGAATAGCTGTACCTTTACTTCATTTATTCTTTCAAGGAATGTGAGCATCACTGCCTAGGCCCACATTTGTTGCCTATCTGTTGTGACTCTTGAACTGAGTGGTTTACTGGGCTATTTTAGAGGGCAGTTAAGAATCAGCCATATTAATTGAATCTGGAGTCACATGTAAGCCAGTCTATGAAGGGATAGCAGATTTCCTTCCTGATAGGACATTAGTGAGCCCAATGGGATTTTACAACAGCTGATAATAGTTGTCATGGTCACCATTCTTAGGCATATTTATTTAATTGAATTTAAATCCACTTGCTGCCATGGCGGGAGTTGAACCCACAGCCCCCTCTGGATTATTAATTCATGATGTTACCACTATGCCAACTCTCTCTTATTTGCACTTTAATTGTATAATTATAGGTCAGTTATTCTACACATTTTATATTTCAGTGTAAGTTTCCATTGCATCCAGTATTTATACACAATGCAAATTAAAATCAAATCAACCAATTCCAACTGCAACCAGAGTCTGATCTTTTTAAAAGCTCCATTGATGAGACTGAGGAAAATTTGATTGCACCCCCCCCAACCCTCCCCCCACCCCCCACCCCCGCTTTCTTCCAATCATAAGACATGTCAAACATAGAAGAGAAAGTTCTATGCATGTTTTCCAGTCTGAATGCATAAAGCTCCATTTTTCCCGACCAGAAAAAAATGTGCATATAACAGCATAGCTCCAAATTGCTTCCTCTATCAATGCAAGTGTAAACCACACCAAAGGATACCAAAAGCATTAATAAAAGTTACAAAAGTGCAATATTATAATAAAAGCAAAATATTGCAGATGCTGGAGGTCTGAAATTTAAAAAAGAACAGCTGGAAAAAAATTGGAAGGTCTGGCAGCATTTGTGAAGTGACAAAAAGAATTAACATCTCATAAATCCAATTTGTTGGAAATGAGAGGAACTAACATGTGTATGTTCTCGCATGAAATGCTGGTCTACTTACATTCTTAGTGCATTGAAGAATTCTGCTCCACTTTCATGAATAGGGTGGGATTATCCTTTTAATAAGAAATCAGCTGGAGGGAATGAGCTGCAACTTTTGGATGAATTTCAGTATCACAGACCTTAACCATACAGAATGGAATGGGCAAGGGCAACTCGATGATCTTTGCGTGGACATAGTTCCAGGCTGGCTAACATAGCCATTCACAGAATAAAGGCAAGGTCATTCTTGCTGCCTCATTCTTATCCATGTCCAACTGACCCTGCTGAGGTGAACATGTAGTGAGTGCAAGTGCGGACAAGATAATAGGCAACCAGAGACCTGTGAGCACCACAGCATAAATAATTGACATGGATCATTTAGAATTAAGTGTGTTTGGGGTTATTTAGACATTGTGTTTATTGTCCTATTAATATCGTCACCTCAGATGAGTGGAGCTATTTTTCTGTTCGCGAGAATCTACTACCAAGATACTAATCGATCAGAAATAGTCAAGAGTTTGAGGGTGATGCTACTATTGTAGATCAGCGCACTGTAGAGTACCTTCAAACAGGTTCGGTTTTCAGGAAAGCGAGAATCAGCCTGGTCTTCCCTCCCCATGCCCCCAGCCCTCCCTATTTGCCAAAGGCTCGTTCAACCCCCTTTCCGGACGAGATCTGAACAGCTTCCAGTCTCATCTCACACTTGAGGAAGGAAACCCGATGGAACTGGGGCGGCTCTCAGAGTATACGAATCGACTTCTTTTATTTTGTTTAAAAAAATACATTTCTCTCACTTGAGCATGCCTGTTTTGTGATTCTGGAAGAATTATATCGTTCTCTGAACTTTTACAAGTACCACGCGACCCAGCCTTAAGTATTTAAACGTGAAGGGCTCTGGAAATAGTCCTGTGAATTAAAGTCAGACGGAAAAGAACAAATTAGCATCCCTCCAAATTGCCCCAGCGATTTTTCAGTGTCTAACCATGGTCCCATGTAGATAAACCGTCGTACAACTGCTTCAGTGCACTTACAATTGATACCGCTAGCAAACAGTATGTTTACTTTTCCATATAATTCTAAGTGCAGTTTTCAATTACCTTTGGTATTGTACACTTTGTGAACAATACAGTAACACACACCAAGAGATAAATATACTGGCAACATTAACAGGCTGAGCTATAAATATACTGCGGGATCGATATGCAAGTGCTCTCTGCACGTTAGGGCCATTTCTGTCCATTTCATCCCATTTCCAAAGGAAGTAATCCATCCCAAACAGACCTGAAATATGTCAGAAGGCCTTTTTTGCTCCCCGATAAACATCTTGTGTTAAGTGCAGCCTGTTCCATGCTGTAATTTCTCCTCTGAAGCTGAGGACATGAGCTCCACATGTGGTCTTGGTCAACATCAGTTCTGGTGACGTCAATAGCTCGTCTCTGCTGACTGTAAACGAACGGGCCCCGATTAAAGCTTCCTGCCTTTTTTTTTGGAACAGTTTTGATGCTGTCAGTTTGGGTTACATTATTTGCAACGCTCTTCTGAAAAGTTGGTGATTCTGTGCGTGACTGCAGTCAGTTTCATGCAAAAACAAAACAAAATCTCCACATCAGATTTTATACTTCAGCGATTACTGCACTCCTGCATGACGTTCTCATAAAAGTAAAGATTAAGTGAGCGGCTGTTTTGTTTCAGTGTTGCTGCAGAACAGTCATATTTCGCCTGCCTTACATTTACTGTCCTTGAGCTGGATATAGTTACAAAGCAGCCGAATTTCTGACTGTCAGCAATAAAGATGTAACCTGCCCTTTTTTTTGTTTGAATCGCTTGCTCGACTTTAGGGTCACAAAGAAGATATTTCAAATGACCATCGCCTTACAATAATGACATTAGAGATGGAAAAATAATTAATTACAAATAAAAAAGCGCTTCATAAAAGGTTGGACTAAACCTTCGAAAAGTCGTTGTGTCAATTTAATGACAATTATAATTGTGGCTGTACAATATTTGTCTGATTGTGTGATGCACTTTGAAATGGAATATTAATGAAGATAAGAATATAACAGGGTCATAGCATTAGCCAGAGATCAGAGCAAACACAGTTTAAAAATACAACATTCAAACACTGTTTTGTTTCACTCTTGCAAAGTAGTTAGCAGCAAGAGACTGAATATCTTGGTTCAGTAATAAGTTCAACACAATATCTGTTTATAATTAACATCATGAATTCTGTTGTGCAACTTTCAACCAGCTGAAACCTCTTCTTCATGAAACACATTGCCCTTCTAATCTCATGTTAGGACAATGGTCCAGTTCTATTAATGGACTGTCTTATTTACTCATTGATCTGGGAAAGCTGATTCGCAACAACAACTGGCATTATAAAATGTCCTTAATAAAGTCATAGACGTGTACAGAACAGAAACAGACCTTTCAATCCAACTCGTCCATGCCAACTAGATATCCTAAATTAATCTAATCCCATTTGGCAGCATTTGGCCCATTTGCCCCAGAACACTTCCTATTCAAATAAACATCCAGATGCTTTTGAAATGTTGTAATTGCACCAGCCTCTGCTATTTCCTCTGTTTGCACATTCCATACACGCACTACCCTTTGCATGAAAACGTTGCCCCTTAGGTTCCTTTTAAATCTTTCCCCTCTCATCTTAAACCTATGCCCTCTAGTTTTGAATACCCCTACTCTGGAGAAAACACCTTAGCAATTCAGAGGTGTGTGTTGGAAAAGCAAAGCCAGTCAGGCAACATCCAAGGAACAGGAAAATTAATGTTACGGGCAAAAGCCGCTAATCAGGAATTGGGCTGGGAGCCTCGGGAGTGAAGAGATAGGGGTGGAGCTAGGGGGTAAGATTGGAGGGTCCTGTACAACTAGTACAAATTTGCATTTGTACCAGTATATCCCACATGGACTCCGAACCATATTCAGACTGACACAATTTGGATCTGAACGGGACAACCAGTGCACTGCCTCAGGATCCGCCCACCCCATGGCATCAATGTGGATTTCACCAGTTTCTTCATTTCCTCTTCCCCCACCTCACTCCAGTTTCAACATTCCAGCTCAGCACCATCCTCATGGCCTGTCCCATCTGTCCATCTTCCTTCCCACCTATCTGCACCACTCTCCGCTCTGACCTATCACCTTTACCCCCACCTCCATCCACCTATTGCACTCTTAGCTATCTTGCTCCCAGCCCCACCCCACTCCCATTTATCTCTTCACCCTCCAAGGCTCCCAGCCTCATTCCTGATTAACGGCTTTTGCCCGAAACTCAATTTTCCTGTTCCTCAGATGCTGCCAGCACCACACTCTTGGCTCTAATCTCTAGCATCTGCAGTACTCACTTTCATCTTGGCTATTCACCCTATCCATGCCCCTCATGATTTATAAATCTCTATAAGGTCACCACTCAGCTCAGATGTTCCAGGGAAAATAGCCCCAGCCTATTCAACTCAAACCCTCCAACGCTGGCAACATCCTGTCAAGTTTAACAACAACTTTCCTATAGCAGGGAGACCAGAAATGAGTCCAGTATTCCAAAAGTGGCATAATCAATGTCCTGTACAGTTGCAACATGACCTTCCAACTCCTATACTCAATGTACCAAATGCCTTTTTCACTACCCTCTCTACCTACGACTCCACTTTCAAGGAGCTATGAACCTGTGCTCCAAAGTTTCTTTGTTCTGCAACACCCCCCAGGACCTTACCATTAAGTATATAAGTCCTGCCTGATTTGCCTTTACAAAATGCAGCACCCCACATTTATCTGAATTAAATTCCATCTGCCACTCCTCAGTCCATTGGCTAATGTACAAAACAAAACATGTCCAAGTCGCTTTGCACAGTACAACCAAACAAAAATTGATATCCTGTCAAACAAAGAAGCAAGGACTGTCAAAGGAGGAGAGAGTCGGTGAGGGTATAGAGGGTGAATTCCAAAAACATCACACCACTAGGATCTCGTATAGGTCAGTGAGCACAGGGGTGAGAGTGAGTGATACTTAACACACGTTTGGATGTGTGCAGGAGAGTTTAGGATGAGCTGAATTTTACAGAGGATAGAAGGTGAGCTGGAAAGTCATTAAAATAATCAAGCCTGGAAGTGTCAAAAACATGAATGAGGCACAAGGACATGAGACAGGGATGAAGATGGATGGTGTCATGAAAGTGGAGGAAAACAATCTTTCTTAGAAATAAGATATGGAGTTAGAAGTTCAGCTCAGGATAAAATAGATATCAAAGTTAAATCAGCAATGTGTTTGATTCTTAATTGACCTCTAGGCAACTAAGTATGAATGATAAATGCTGCAGCAATGACCACTTCCCATGAACAATTTAAAGAAAGCCTTTGGTATCTAGACCATGGTTATACATTTAGTGCAGGTCCACAGCCTAGGCAATGAAAAGTATAGAGCGCTGCTGCACTTGTCCTGTTCTCTACTTTAGAAAACATTTGTCAGCATGGATAAACATTGGAGAATATACAACAGAGAAGTATAGTATGAAGGATAATGACATAATCATTGAGGGCTGCGATTAGGAGAAATTTCATCACTTAGATCTTTATAATTCTTTATCCCAAAGGATTGTGGGCTACAGATTAATGTATTCACAGCTGGGATAGACAGACTTTTAGACTTTCAGGAAACCAATGGATATGAGAAATGTGCTGTAAACTGGACTTGAGGCATAATATAGATAATGATCATATTGAAAGGCAAAGCAGGATGAAGGGGCCATATGGACTACTCCAGCTTGCAGAGTGTTTCTCAGGATGCCCTAGCTACTTTCAAAAACAGTGTCTGAAAGGCTCCAACATCTTCTGGTGTCAATTAAAGTTGACTGGGATTGAATTCCTCTGCCTCTTTTGTCTTGGTGCAGTATTCCACCCCTTCCTCAGACAAGAGACTCAGCAAGAAATCTCACCAAGCCCACTTCCAGCTTTTTTGATGCACTTCTGTCTGGACTCTCCCCCAATTAACACAACAACAGGACAAAAGGCAGTAGGTTCGGAGTGCTCCAGCCATCTCACTGAATGAGCACTGTGAGGTTATGCTTCACCGACAACATATGCCTTCCAGAGGGAATGGGACTGATTGTTGACTGGGACTGAAATTGAAATACGCATCCTAAAAGAGAATATCTAGTCCATGCAGAGGAATCATCCAAAGGTTTTTCCACCTTAATGTTGGGTTTTGTTTCTTTTCTTTTAACTTTCCCTTGTGATAAATGCCTTTGGAGAAAGGTATGCAGCTGGGGAGAGGAGGGAGATAAGACCTTTCAGGCAAGTGATCTGTATGCATGCCTAACCAAACTAGCCACACTCCAGATCACTGATCTCTTAGATGCATAGAGATGTACAGCATGGAAGCAGACCCTTCAGTCCAACTCGTCCATGCTGACCAGATATCCTAAATTAATGTAGTCCCATTTACTAGTACTTGGCCCATATCTTTCTTATTCATATACCCATTCAGATGCTTGTTAAGAAGGAGGATGTACTGGAAATTTTGAAAAACATGAGGATATTAAGTCTGCCTTGGCCTGATGGGATATACCCAAGGTATTACGGGAAGCAAGCGAAGAGATTGCTGTGCCTCTGGCAATGATGTTTATGTCCTCACTGTCCACTGGAGTAGTACCAGATGATTGGAGGGTGGCAAATGTTAATCTCTTATTTGAGAAAGGGAATAGGGATAACCCTGGGAATCATAGACCAGTTAATCTTATGTCGGTGGTGGGCAAATTATTGGAGCGGATTCTGAGAGACAGGATTTTTGATTATTTGGAAAAGCATATTTCGATTAGAGATAGTCAGCTTTGCTTTGTGCCTTATTGAATTCTTTGAGGATGTGACAAAATACATTGATGAAGGTAGAGCAGTAGATGTGGTGTACACAGATTTTAGCAAGACATTTGATAAGCTTCCCCATGGGAGGCTCATTCAGAAAGTAAGGAGGCATGGGATACAGGGAAATTTGGTGTCTGGAGACAGAATTAGCTAGCCCATAGAAGACACAGGGTGGTAGTGGATAGAAAGTATTCAGCCTGGAGCTCAGTGAGTAGTGGTGTTCTGCAGGGACATTTGCTCTTTGTGTTCTGGGATCTCTGCTCTTTGTGATTTTTATAAATGACTTGGATGAGGAACTGGACAGGTAGGTTAGTAAGTTTGCCAATGACATGAAGATTTGTGGAGTGGTGGATAGTGTGTAGGTTGCAATGGGACATTGACAGGATGCAGAGCTGGGCTGAGGAGTG
>NC_057731.1:5793776-5795377 GCF_004010195.1 Chiloscyllium plagiosum | reverse complement strand
TTGATAGAGGTGTACAAGATGATGAGAGGCACAGATAGAGTGGATAGCCAGAGACTTTTGCCAGGGCAGAAATGGCTGTCACGAGGGGGCATAACTTTAAGGTGATTGGAAGAAGGTTTCTGGGGGGGGTGTGGGGGGGGGGGATGTCAGAGTTAGGTAGTCCGGTGGAGGTAGTTGTCGCTGTGATTTAGACTGAGAACAATGATGGTTCTGCATTAAGATGACAGGTCACTTTCTAAGCAATTGGTTGTCTTTGTTTTGGTGCTTTCATAGTGGAAATTACCCAAAAATGGGTGGGGAGTCCAGAACTAGAAGGCATAGTTCTAAGGTGAGAGGGGAAAGACTTAAAACCTAAAGGCAACCTTTTCACACAGAGGATGATGCGTATGTGGAATGAGCTGACAGAGTAAGTGGTGGAGGCTGGTACAATTACAACATTTAAAACATAGAATATAGAACAGTACAGACAATACAGGCCCTTTGACACTCAATGTTGTGCTCACCTTTTATCCCACTCTAAGATCAAGCTAGCCTACATTTTACTATCATCCATTTAAATGTCCCTAATGTATCTGACCCTACTCCTATTGCTGGCAGTGCATTCCATGCAGTCACCACTCTCTGTATAAAGAGCCTAACTCTGACATCCCCCCCCCCCCCCGGAAACCTTCTTCCAATCACCTTAAAGTTATGCCCCCTCGTGACAGCCATTTCTGCCCTGGCAAAAGTCTCTGGCTATCCACTCTATCTGTGCCTCTCATCATCTTGTACACCTCTATCAAGTCACCTTTCATCCTTCTCCATTCCAATGAGAAAACCATAGCTCCCTCAACTTTTCTTCATAAGACATACTCTCCAGTCCAGGCAGCATCCTGTTGAATTTCCTCTGCAGCCTCTCTAAAGCTTCCACATCCTTCCTATAGTGAGGCAAACAGAACTGAACACAAGTCCAGATGTGGTCTAACCAGGGCTTTTTAGAGCTACAGAATAACCTCGCAGCTCTTAAACTCAATCCCCCTGCTAATGAAAGCCAACACACCATATGCCTTCTTCACAACCCTATCAACTCGCATGGCAACTTTGAGGGACCTATGGATGTGAACCACAAGATCCCTCTGTTCCTCCACACTGCCAAGATTCCTGCCTTTAACCCTGTAGTCTGCATTTAAATTCAACCTTCCAAAATGAATCACTTCACACTTTTCCATGTAGAACTCCATCTGCCACTCCTCAGCCCAGCTCTGCATCCTGTCAATGTCCCATTGCAACCTACACACTATCCACCACTCCACAAATCTTCATGTCTTTGGCAAACTTACTAACCTACCTGTCCAGTTCCTCATCCAAGTATAGAAACAAGGAGAAAGTGAGGGCTGCAGATGCTGGAGATCAGAGCTGAAAATGTGTTGCTGGAAAAGTGCAGCAGGTCAGGCAGCATCCAAGGAACAGGAGAATCGACGTTTCGGGCATAAGCCCTTCTTCAGGAATGAGGAAAGTGTGTCCAGCAGGCTAAGATAAAAGGTAGGGAGGAGGGACCTTGGGAGAGGGGATTTGGAAATGCGATAGGTGGAGGGAGGTCAAGGTGAGGGTGATAGGCCGGA